>NC_056731.1:53715228-53717728 GCF_019279795.1 Protopterus annectens | reverse complement strand
ATTATTGGCAGTTTTGAATTTACATACATTTTATTCATTTGTTGATTGGTTCAACTCAATAAGCACAGTTCTCTTTACAGGAGAGACCTGAGAGCACTGTCAAGTTAAGTGACTTGCTTAGAGTTACATAATTGGTAAATGGGGGCTGAGGGGAATCAAACCCCAGACTATAAGGTGATGCTCATTAGCAGCTCATAGATTTAATCTTCTGCACTATTTGCCATTGATAGCTAGATGAATGAAACAATCATTATGCTCTCTATACTACTGTAACCTTCTGCATCTTCAAACAACATTGAATGTGCCTCAGTAATTTTGTAAAATTTATTCAGCACTCTCTAGAAACCTGTAGGCTATATCCAGAACTTGCAGTATGAGTGTGTCCCTGTTTGTCTTTAACAGCCATTTACATGGAGGCGATGGTGTTTGTTGTTACAAATGTGAAGACTGTGCTGCAGTAAATAACTTTCTTGCTGCTACCTGGAAGTTAAGTCAGTAAGCAGCGCACAGATCAAAAGGTAATAGTGCTGTGCTGTTTTAACCTAATGCTGCTTACTGGAACGGGAGAAAAGGATTTCAGTATGCAAGATAAAACATAATGGAGAATACAAAATACACTGTCACTGATGTCAGAGACACCACAGTGGTGTTCTTGCACAGTAAGTTAATGGGACAGCATTGTAATGTCTTCCAGTCCACATTGAACGCTGGCTGTCACTATCCTTTTGAGTCTGATATACAAGTTGTAGTTGTTGTTGTTTTTTTTTTTACAGCAACATATAGACACAGAAGGATTTTTCAATTGGGTTTGTACATTGGCTTGAGATGATTGTCACTGCTGAAGTGACACCCCGACCCGATGTACAAAAATGGGAAAAGGGTTAAGGATGGATGGATTTATACCTCATGTCTTAGATGAGTGTATGGTGAATTAGAAATATCAGGTATTACAGCACTGTTATCTGAAACACAGTGTTACACTGACATTATCGTGTTCCATTTATTAGGATCCAGACTAAATGTCACTCTTTTATGACTCCATTACCCATGTACCACAGTACATGAATCATTTATAAAGTGTATGCCTTGCCTACACCCAGGTGATATCAAGCCTTCACTTTCTATAGATAAACTGGCCTGTCCATGTTAGCTGTGCCTCTTGGGAAAAGAAGTTGCTGCATGAAGTACAGGAGTCAGTCCATGAGATGCAGACAGAAAGAAGTTAATGGTCACATTATGGATTAAGTATGGAGTTTGGCTACTGCGTGTGGTCTGCAGAACAGTTAGCATTAGAAATGAAGCCTGTGACTAGGTGCAATTCGGAATCAAAAGAACTTCGACCCTGCAGTTCTTTTCTTGTGGTTGTGTTGTAGCAGATGCAAATGTGATCACGCCAGTATATTCATGTCAGTGTTACACATGGAGGAACCATCCCTTTCCTTTGTTCAGAGAACAGGTTAAATGAAAACTGGCTTTGCAATGTAGACTTACATACCTGTGTGGGACATTCTGCTTTTAGTAATAATGTACTACCTTTGGTCTTTTCAATGCTGCTGGATATTTTTTCTGAGCAAGAGAGAGGAATGGCAGAAGAAGCATGTCACGAGGCAGCGGGCAGAGGGCTTTAATGTTAAGTGGAATATGACGAGGCAATAGGCCGAGGGCTTTAATGTTAAGTAGATTAAGATTTCCATTTCAGATCTTGCTCTGATGCTGAGACTGATATTGTATAAATGTTTATTGCTAATAAACAGTGAGGAAAATAAAGGAAAAGCAAGATAGAGAGTCCAAACTGAAAGAACTGCTTTCCTTAAGTATCCCCCGAGGGACGTCAGACACCTTTTAAAAGGACACATTACTCTTCAGCCCAGTGCCCTTTTGGATTGCACAGGGCACACATGTTGCTGATCTCTGTAGTCTCTAAGTACGCCTAAATGAGATGCATGAACTGTTGATGTTAGCTTTTGCTCTCATTTTCATGGAGTTTTAATGAAAAAGGGAGAGGATTTCTGATGCTTATCATTTTGAGTCAAAGTGAAAATCCATTCCAACAAAATGATAAATGACAAAAAGGCCAAAATGCTGAAGGCTCTTTTATGTGTACCAGCATTTGTCTCCTAGGCTGAGTCACCCTAACCGGGATTATCTAAGGCCATTACCAGCTCTTCTGTCGACACTTCATAAATTGTATTTATTTATTTTTTTAAGTTTATTTATGTACTGACCATGTTGACCTAGGAGGCACCATTGTCTCTGTTTTCAAGGAGTGACCTGAGAGTACTAGGTAGTTGAGTCACATGCACAGGGTGACAGCATACAAGTGGGAACTGCTGGACTCAAACCCAGGGCTTCAGGATGAAGTTCATTAACAACTGTGGCTCCCTCAGTGATAAGATATTTAATGTGTACATGGACGTTTTAATGAAGCCTGTGGCTGATTACTAATTTGTCCTGTCTTGCAAAGAATGTCTTTGTATTTGATGCTGTTTAAATGAGGTTC
>NC_056731.1:53685228-53712728 GCF_019279795.1 Protopterus annectens | reverse complement strand
TCAGTCCACTAGGATCATCAATAAACAGTAAAAAATAAATAAATAAAGTAACCACACTTGAAGATGCTAAAACATAGGTTGCACACTTATTGTCTATGGAAGGTAGCAGTTATTATGTAGGTAAAAATGCAGACTGTGCAGCAACATTAAACAGTGACTACAGAAGTATGCAAATGTGAAATAAAAAGTGGAGTACATTTAAATGCATAAATGGGAAGAAATAGCAGTTTTTAAAGCTCTGTCAAATATATGTATAGCTTTGAAAATGTTGTCATACCAGCTTGATGTATGGGATAGTAGAGGGAAAAACTTGTAGAATTTGGTAGTTATGTGTGGCAGGCCATAACAAAGTCAGATTTTGATAGTCCTTAGCACAGTTCTCAGGGAATTACGTTGGGACTTCAGGTAATATGGCACATAAGATTACCATCCATTCTTTAAAGATTTATGCATACCTTGGTGCTGAATTTGGGGCTTGTTGTCATGGTTAATAATGATTAGCACAAGGGATTGTGGCAGTTTGGTTTCCAGTGATAGGTTAAAAAAAAATAAAAAACTTTTCATTTTACTTCTGATGTAATGTCAGGTTAGTACAACTATATTCCTGATATACACTTTAGTCCCTATGGTAAACAGAAGGTATAGATCTACCCCTTAGTCCCTATGGTAAACAGAAGGTATAGATCTACCCCTTATGGAAAACATAATGCATTTTGGCATTCGGCACATTCTGATAATAGTTTAAGCCTTTTAGGGTTCTCAGCTATTAGAAGGTTGCAGCTCAGAAGCAGTTTATTTTCTAATAACATTTTTGGGACATCATCTTGCCCTTTCACTTGCAAAGCTGCCTTGAAATCTAATGAATGTTTTCAGCCTCTCAGATTCTCATGGATGAAAAAAACACAACAGTTATGCCATGCAGCTGCAATAATAAAATGGTAATTCTGAAAGGGACATTGTTTCCTCTACCCCTTCTTTAATATAATCAACTTTAAGATCACCACACTTGAAGGAAAAAGGAATGTCCCTCACTCACAGAGTGCAGTTTTGAAATCAAGTAGCATCTGCATGTGGAATGATTGCAATCACTGTATTATAAAATAACAGTCTTTTAACTGGTCCACCTATGCTGTTTTACCACAGTCAAGTGAAAGAATTTCTCCCTGTATTAATGTATTTCAACGTGATTAACACACACACACACACACACACACACACACACACACACACACACACACACACACACACACACACACACACGTACGTGCACACACACAGATATTATTGTTAACTATAATCAAGTATGTTAGGAACCTGGGTGGAAACTCCCAGATATGCTCAGAATTAGTTCAAAATGATACAAAAATCACTGAACCCACAGACATTGCCAACATACTGGCAGACAGGTTCAGTGCAAACTTCACCCCCCTCTCCCCCCCTAAAGGAGAGATAACTATCCCAGCCGAGTGTAGCCTCCCGGACATCTCAAATGCGCAGGTGAAAGCTGCTCTCTCTAAAGCTAAAAACACAGCATCAATGGGACCGGATGGTGTCCCGGCTGTGTGCTACACGAGCTAAATGAGGAATTAAACCGCACATAAGGCAGCTGTTTAATCTCAGCCTTACCACAGGATACGTGCCCAAGGAGTGGCGTGACGGCAACTGTTGTCCCACTCCACAAAGGCGCCTCACGGACCCTGGTAATTACCGTCCCATAAGCTTAACAAGTCTAGTCTGCAAAGCTATGGAGAGGATCATAATGGAGCTCATAAACAAAGATATAGGGGACTTGCAGACATTGGACCCGACCCAGTTTGGCTTTGTCAAGGGAAGATCATGCCTTTTGAACTTGGTCGACTTCTTCAAACAGTCACCAAGGCCATTGATGAGGGAAAGGCAGTCCATACAGCCTGCCTTGACCTTGCAAAGGCTTCACAATACCCCACTCGGGTATTGTAGAAAAACTTACCAGCTTAAATGTAAACCCATATGTCACAAGATGGGTTGCAAACTGGCTTAAGGGCAGAACCCACAGGGTTAGAGTTGCTGGCGCTGTGTCAGACTCCAAGCCGGTCACAAGTGGTGTCCCACAGGGCTCGGTCCTTGGCCCCCTATTGTTTGGCATCTACTTCTCAGAAGTACAGGCCAACATGGGAGGACTTTGGCTGACAAAGTTTGCAGACGACTGCAAACTGGGCGCCATAGTGGAAAGTGCATCGGACACGGATATCCTTCAGAAGGGACTCACGGAAACAGATAGCTGGTGCCAGAGCCATGGCCTGAAGTTAAACGCCAAAAATGTATAGTCATACCCTTCGGGAAAAACAAGGTAACCCCAAGCTACCATATAGGTGGCAATCCACTAAGCACAGAAGAGGTTATCAGGGACCTGGGGACCCAGGTTGACAGTGGCCTTTCTTTTGACACTCACATTGCTAAAGTGGTTAGAAAGACCTTCTACATTGCCCACCTGATCATGAAGGGATTCACATCCAGATCTAGTGAGGTCATTGTTCCCCTGTACTCTTCACTTATCAGACCAATGATCGAAAGTACAATGCCCCATTCGGGATGTATCTCACCCGACATCTGCAGCAATTGGAGAGACCCCAAAGTTCCTCACCAAAAGGATAAAGGGACTCCAAAATCTGTCATATGCTGCCAGATTGAAGAAACTCCAGCTCTATTCAGTCGCATACCGTCTGCTCAGAGGTGACAATGTGCCTGACATACAAGGCCATGTCCAACCCGGAATTAATGGACATGCTCCACCTCAAAAAATCCAAATCCACCAAAACCACTAGAGCAAGCGACTTAAACCTTAGCACGGATATAAATAGGACGTGCTGGAGGGATATATTTATCACTCAGAGACTCCTTATGCTGTGGAATAAAATCCCGGTCCATGTGAGGCAGAGCACCTCGCTGACTCTGTTCAAGAGAAATCTAGACCTGTGGATGGGAGATCGTAGGTTTACCCCGGGAATCATCTCTGTGTCACTGCTGGACAGAGGCACAACAAACTAATGGGCACAGTATTTTTTCATATAAAGGGTGGCGTAAGCCACAAAAATTTGGGCTAGGCTTATAAATGCCTTAGGGCAGATAGCCTAGTATAAACCTATGAACCTATGAACCTATAAAAGCAGGAGTTGCTTTTGTATACTTACTAACAAATTATCTTTTCCTAGTTACCACCTTTAATTAGGTAGGTCTAACTATATGACAGACATCAAGTGAAAGATATTCTGCCCATAATATTGCATTCCACTTGTTTCACATTCAGTGATCAGAAGACAATAAGTTTGTTGCACTGAAGCAGAGATTGTGAGTTCACCCAGTTAATACTTTTTGACTAAGCATTACCTTACATGTTTGGCTGAGATCAAATGAAGGAAATTATGCCTGTGATAAGTTATTCAGTTTGTTTCATATATAACAACACCCCCTGCCCATAATTTTGTTGTGTTCAAATAGCAGTAAATCAGACATTTCCAAAGTTGGACTAAACCAAACCTTCTGGAATTACTGGTTTGTGACTAGGTCCACTTCAGATGTTTTGACTGTGATCAACGTAAGTATTTCTTTGTAGAGTTATGTATTTGACTTGTTTTACAGACAGGAACAACCTCAGTCCCGCTTACTCATGCTCATGTGACTATGATCAAGTAGTTACATTCTCTCACCTTTTAACCTCTGCCCAAACACACAGACTAACTGTTCTGATTGACTACACCTCTGGTAGTTGACTTGACTATGACAAATTAAAAGAAATTCTTGTTTTAAAGTACATCCCTTTAACCCCTGCAGTAATTTAACTTTGATTGAGTGCTTATGGACAAAGTGAACACCACCTGAATTACAATATTTTTGATTGTGTATTTCACTGATTTTTCATTGTGATCAATTGAAGTACATGCTGCCGATACCCAAATACCAGAGTAACATTTTTAGCTTATTTTGCACACACATGTGCATACACTCACACACATTGGTAGACCATTGTTAATACCCCACATCCCAATCACAAGATTACAAATTCACAAATTTACAATATGCCATTTGTCCAGAGTTGCAACCTCACCAATCACAATTTTAAATCCTGCTCCAGGCCACGATCCACATCTTTGAAGATGTCTCAGTTTTTGTTGATAGTGGAGCTTAGTAGTTTGTGGATTACCTCATGCAGATTGCCTACTGTTGTGTGCTCAGAGCGGCAAGCAGCATTATAATGTCTGCTGGCCATATTACCATCCTACTTTGTGTCTGGGATGGAGGATATTTGATTGGTGCACAAAGTTTGGCTCTGACTGGGCATTACAATTGGCTGTACATATTCAGTTAGATAGCATAAGTCAGGAAATAGCTTTATTGACAAAATAAATTATTGTCACTAACTGTCACATGCAGGCATTAAGTCACTCACAGTTATAGAAAACAGAGAATATGCTATGAGTGAAGTGCTTAGCAATTTTTTGTTCCCAACCCAAGCCTGTACCTTTTTGGGTTTCCTTTTAATTATAAGAATTGTGGAAAACCAGACTTGATGGTTATATCTGAAACGTTTGACTGTGATTTGTATTTCCATTGCACTACTTCTGACTTATGAGAGACAGTATTAAATTGCCATCTGGGCAGTAAATGATTCCACGCCACAATACAGATGATTTGCTTTGAACATACTACTCGACATGTTTTCACAGCTCTTGAGTTTTTTTTCCCTCTGCAAGTTAGTTAAAATTGATATAAGGGTGTAGGACAAAATAAATAAGTTGATGTAAAAATATGCACAATCCTGATGGTCAGTTTGCCTTTTGTTAAACTTTGCAATTCTTAATTGAAAAATTAGGCTTTATCCATTATAATATGCAAATGGCATTTTTTAAAAAGCAGCTCTACCTGTGGAGATAAGAGGTCTCAGAAGCTACTAAAAGGGGAAGTAGGAACTGCTGTTCCCAGGCTAACTAACATTTGTTGTACTGCGTAATGTACATAAAAAAAGACACAGTTTTCTTTAAGAGTAGAATATTTCTTGAAAATAGTCATAGTCATTTAACTGAGTTTGTGTACCAAGCAAAAGAACATTTGGTTCCTCAAATCATTGTTCTTAACGTGTGCACTTGTTCTACCCATAATCCAAATAATCTAGCCACTTCATCTGGTATTGCTTTGTACTTCACTCAGAAGTCCTGAAAGATAAGAAAGAAAAACACTGCAAGCTTTGTGTATATTGGCTGATAAGCAGTCAACAGGGTGCTGTGTAGCACAACTGAAACAGTGGAATGTTAGTGCTGTGTAAATCACAAAAATAAATGAGAACAAGAAATGGATTTAGCGCCAGAAATCTCGGTCATCTTTATGTGTCAATCAGCAGTCTGATGGAACCCATGCTAAGACTTTTAAATAAGCACTTTAACCAAATCTGATACTCCTGAATCTTGCTGTTTATTAATTGACAACAATAGCCTTAATTAGGTCTGACATTAAGTTCAGGCCTTAAGTCACCTTTACCTTATCCCTTCACAGAGCACTGTTATTCACCCTGATTCCCACTCATTTTCTACATACCTTTTACAGTTTTGAAGAAGATTTAATGGTCCTTTTGAGGAATTGAAGTACAGCAAGAGCAGGGTTACTCAAAGGAAGGAAAGAGCAGTTAAAGGAAGAGCATGCCTAACTGTGTTTAGGAAAGGTTTCTCCATCATTAGACACCTTAGGTTTTTCAGAATTCCACAGCTGCCTCCTGTAGTACTTCAGTAGTCTGTCTTGATGTCCTATACAAATACAAACACACACACACACACACACACATGTGCGTGCGTGCACATGCGCACATTCTGTACAGTCACATGCATTTCTCTGAGGAAACTTGCGTTTATTATTATTATTATTATTATTATTATTTGAGGGATAGTGCTCACTAATGGAAGAGCTAGATAGTCTATTGGGTGAATTCTAATAGAACCCTCTTTCAGGAAGTCATTTAAAGAGAATCAGAACTCTGGCATTTAGGTAGGAGTTATTTTACAGTGCTGACAGAGAGATTGTTCTGTTCATATTCTGGAGCAAGGTTGTAGCAGTACATATGTTGTCATGACTTCCCCTTCCCCTAATTTCTGCTTAATGCCATTGAAATAGTGACCATCCAATTATATGAAGGCTTTTGAAGCAGTAAGATAATGACATTCCTCTCAAATGAAATGTGTGCCACTGTCTGCGATATGGGCATAAAATGCAACCTCCTGTGATCTATGTGACGCCCGTGCCCTGGCCCAGCAGTCAAGGAGCCTCAGTCCTCACCACTAACACCAGAAAGGGCATCTCATATATGAGGAAAGGATAACAAATATACACAGTAAAATGCAATTCCCTTAAGAGCACACAGATATCATAGTCAGTCCGGGGCTGGTTGCTTCCTTGCTTACCAGGTCCCCAATAAGACTCCCCACTGGCACAGCTGTAGGGTACAGATCTCAGCTTAGTGGGCAAGCTAAAACCTCTAGCACCCTCTCTGTCCAACCAGTGCTGTGTGTCCCTGCCCAAGTAGCTGACACGCACACACACACACACACACACACACACACACACACACACACACACACACACACACACACACACATGCACTTAGAGAATAGTTTATACAACCACACAGACACTCCTAGGGAAGGTTGGCACAGTTTCTACAGCTGTGCCCCTTTCTCCCAGACTATACGGAAGTTCCACTTGCCACCACCCACTAATACTTATCAGCTACTCAAAGGCCCTTAAAAGGGTGTCCAATTATTACTGTGCAATATTATTATCCAATTGGTAGTATAGCCCAGGGCTAAAGCTATTGAAGTGGCTTTGTACAATTTTACCAAAGGCATGCAAGTACTCTAAAGAGCTTAAATTATCTCTACACAAAACAGCCACAGTTAAAAGGATTGTATAATATTTAATAATAAATAATTAAAACCACAAGGCAATACATTCTACTACACAGTGCTAGTCAAGAGTTTAGAGATCACACAGAAATATTTAAAATAACTCAGTAGTACAGTTCTGACATCACAGAAAACACTTAGTCTAATCTTTCTAGTTCCTAGCTATTTCTAAAAGAAAACACAAGTCTAAGATAACTTACATATGAGTAAGACAGTGCTGTGCGTTGGATGATCAAGACAAAAATGCTTAATGCCTTTTGATTCTCTCTGGTTAAATTGAAATTGTAGTTCTGATAAACATTACATCATTCTTCACAACTTCTGGGGTTTCCCAGGCCAATAGAAACTGCATAATTGTTATCTTTCACCTGCAGGAAACTACATCAATAAAAAACATTCCACGTGTAAACTCTAGTAATTATTCTTTAAGTTAAAACAATAGGCAAGATGCTTCACTTCAGACTCATCAACTCCAAATTCTAACTTCAAAGGGACACACATGAAATAATTTTAATTTCAAAGGACAGACAAGAAATGCTTGACTTATCTTTCTTTATAGCAGAGGGCAATGTTGCATACAATAATGATAACAATGCATTGTTTAGACATACTAGGATGTGTAATGAGGCTGATTTCAAGTTTTGGATATTGGAAGAGGTAGGGTTGCACGAGAGAGGTGGGGACTGGGAAACCAAATTGGAGTTTAGAGAGATGATTTGGCAGCTAAGGTTAGATGCATGTGAGATTTATGGTTTAAATGACCACATTTCCATTAGCCCAGCCCTCAAGATTCTTGCAGAAGATCCTAAACGGCACCACTAGGGTTTCTATTTTATTACCACCTTGAGTATATATATATATATATATATATATATATATATATATATATATATATATATATATATATATATATACACACACACACACACACACACACACACACACACACACACACACACACACACACACACATTTTTTATACAGTCTATACATTTCATAAATTTTACATACAATTTTTATATTATAATATTTCTAGTGGTTATGCATCACTGATTATAGTTTTTTATGACTGGACAACATATACTGGCTTTTCTACATTATACGTTTTTTCATTTATATATATATATATATTTTTTTATATGTAATATATATTTTATACATTATTCCAATACCATTTTATAGTTGTTTTAATATATGGATTGATTTATTCATGTATTTATTATATTTAACAATTTATTTTGTGTGCTACTTGCTGTTTTAACATTACTGTTACAGTTGTACTGATATAATATATTTAATGGAGGATTTACAACAATGTATATTCTCACACAACTGTTAATTCCACATATATTTACTTTCCTTGTTTAACCTATTATAAGAGTCTTATCCCTGTACTTATGAATGTTTTTAAATGGTTGGAATTACAAACATTTTTTATACTGCATCACCAAAGGTTGAGATTTGCAGAAATTAAATGGCCAGCCAATAAGAAATTAGTTAATTAATTAATTAAACAATTATTCAATTAATTGCATAGGTATTTAAGATGAGTTTACATTGTCTGAACAGATTCTGATGAAGTCTCCGTGCAGGAGATGAAAGCGCTTAATCTGTTTGTGCATGTGCTCGTTTATTTATTTAAATACATTCTGGTTTTATTTGGACCTGTGGATTATTGCCTGTACCAAGGAAGTATTGGTGACTGAATATACGGAGGAGAGCCTTTATTGATGCTGGATTAGACGCATTGGTGTTTGCGTGGTTGTGTTTCACGTTTGGGTTACAATGTTGCTACATTGTTTTAAGTTCAACATTTCACAGCATAGTCTTTCATTTAAGAAAACAAGCCTGTATTTCAACATTTATATTTACAAATGACAGAATTATCTGCACAATTCTATATAGCTAGGCTGGCAGCCTTCACCCATCTCTACCAGTCTTCACAATCTATGTGCATTTTTAACAGGGTCTGTTATAGCTGGGAAGGACTGTTGTTGCTTCATGAAGACAAAAGAGAAATGGCAACATAGTAAATAAAAATAGATAATTCAGCCGAAAGGTCAATACCACTCTTGCAAATTTGGATTTATGTCTACAGTGCAGTCTGTACAGTTTCAGATGTAGTCGTGCTGTTTTACCTTTGTCTATACAAAAATAAGTATATGGGTATTCTTGGGGCAGATGGCAGCAGGTGCTGTTACATGCACCATCAGTAACATTACAGGAATGGAGACAGAGCCATCTGTTTTTGTATAGTACTGTTTTGGCCTTGCTGACAACAAAGATTAACATTATCTCAGACTTCTGATGAAGCTGTGCTGGGGACCACACCATGCTTATTTCGGGCCTAAAGTTAGTAAGTTTTGAGAGCACCGTATAGTTGATAAAAAAAAAATGTTTTTTGTTTTGAGTTATTACCTCTTTTCAGTAATATTAACTGTTCTTAAAAATAGTCATCTAAATGATTATGATTTTGAATTCCTGCTGCTCAGCCAAGTCACTCAAATTAGAACTAAGAAATACTTCACTGGTGTAACACAGATACAAGCTTTAAGTTTGCCATTGAGTCAGCCTTGATGTTTGTTGTGTTAAATGCAGAAAATAATCTGCTGAGATATGTTTTCATTTGCAGTAAATGAGATTCAGTCACTGACTGGTTTATAGAAAGTAATGACAGGAAAGGCCTTTTTCTGCCTTTGAAACTGGTGTACTTTTCAGAGCTGGAAGACTCATGGCTGGGGGCAGATACTCTCTGAGCTTGTAGAAACATTACTATACCAACTTCTGCCTCTTAACTGTGTTGAGAATTGTGTCGTTGTCTGTCACGTCAGTGGTTATGTGAAATGCCTTGTTGACTGGTGCTGAAATCCTTAACAGGTGTGTTATGTTGTAACAATATTTTATATATATTTCTTATATCTGAAAGAAGCATCAGTCTTAGGGATAAATAATTCTGAGCCAATAAAATTGATGTTGTTGTGTTGATACCAGCAAGGTATAGCACTTACCCAGATAAAATAATGATATATTTTTTCCATAAATAACAGAGGTTGATAGTCTGGTGGTATAAGCCAAGTGTCAACCTTTAAAAAAAGGAGCTGTGGCAGAAGAACTGTGGACTGAACCAAGTCTGTTTTATTATTTTTATTGCAATTAGAATAAATGATGGCAATTATGTACTTGAGCTTTTCCTGGAAATATCCTACAGCCCTTGCATTTATTGGTCTGTCTCAATACTTTAATTGTTAGTAACTTTGCAGATAGTGTTGCTGGGTTTTCTGTTGGAAGTCTGAGATTTGATAACGCAAGTTGCAAAAAACTATGAAAATTTAAATATGATTTAACACAAATAAAAGTGCATTTTGAAATTCACTGATATGCTTTTAATGTGCTTCCATAGGAGTCTGCTCCCCTGCAGTCTTGTTACTTATATTTATTGATTCTGAAATTGCTCTACCTTAGATTAAAGAAACATTATTTTACAAGGATCTCACTCATGGCCCTCACATGTATCATGGAAATCCATGCTGCTGGGTTACCCAAGCAAGTAGTCACTTGCAGATAATGAAATTGAAGATTTATTCCTTTATTGCTTCTTTTATTATAGTTTTTGTTTTTGAATAGTGTTTTCCTTTTAAGCTATCATTTATGAAGACAAACAGGATATCAATACTGCTTTTAGAATTCTGGCACAATGCCATCACTGACATTCTAGGAATTTCTGTTAGCTTTGTTATAGCATTTTATTGTCAGTGATATAGCATATATTGGATTTTCTCGAAGCGTGCTTTACGTATTCATAACATTTTATTGTCTGTAATGATGTGTATATTGGAATTCTTCCAAGCCTGCTTCACTCGTTCATTGTATATGCCTGTTTGTTGCTGTAGCCTTCATTATAGTATTCATTCTTGTTTTAAATGTACACACTGTTAAATGTTTGTCATTTTATGATCATAAGCAGAGGAAGAACTGGGATGTATGGCAGTAACAAGCCATAGAAGTCCAAAACAAGCAGGTATCTTTTCTTCTAGTCAGGGGAATTTATTGGATGAGGGCCTAAAGCATACTGAATTAAAAACGTCCATACAAAAATGCATACCTCTCGACCTCATAGCACAAGAAATCTGGACAAAGCCAAAACAGATAGGGAGACAAAGGCCTGAAAATAGGAACAAATTTTAAATATCAAACTTATTAACTTACAAAGTTGCCAAATATAAGGTATTACATTAGCATGCATTTTCTGAAGGGTACAAAATATGAAACTCAAAAGTCTGTCATTATTTAGTCACTTCAGTCCTAATTTATTTGCCAGAAAATAACAAATGTTATGAGGAATAGCCCAAAAAATGTGAGGCAAAAATGTGGACATTCTATGAAAATCTGGACAGCTGAGATGTATACAGAAATGTAAACACACATATATTGATGAGTGGGAGTAAAAGTTTAGCAGTTTACTATACAGTAATTGCCTGTCTCGTCTTTACTGCATGTAAAAATTCAAAAGCATGCCAGGTTTCATATTATTTGTGTTTATCAATAAAGTTTGTCCACATATTAGTATTCTGTTGTATTTATACAAATTATTACATTATGCTACATTGTGAACCTCGGGAAGGAAAACTCAGAAAATGTTGTTAATATTGTTAGTTATATAAACTCATTATTAAGAAGCACGAGACCAGAAAAAGTCTGTCTTTCAGTGCTGTAGCCTTTTGCCGTCATTTCATTAAAATCCATCTGACATTTGCTTGATAGTGAGAGTGAGAAATAGCACTGCTTTTACTGAAGAAGTTCAGTGGAGTTACCCTGCAGTCACTGGCTGCATTTATATTACCACTAAAACAAGTTAATTTAATGTAGTCCAAGTTCAGTACAACAGAGGCTCTCTCTCTCTGTAAATATATATATATATATATATATATATATATATATATATATATATATATGTGTGTGTGTGTGTGTGTGTGTGTGTGTGTGTGTATATATATATATATATATATATATATATACATGTGTATATTTAAATATATATTTATAAGCTATATCAGCTCATCATATTTCTGGCAAATGACTGTGGACAATAGTAGTTACATTTCTGAATGTTAAAATTACTGTTGCTTATCTATATATGTCACCTGTACAGTTCTTAACTTTCTGTGTCCTTAAACTAGGTAGTGATACCATGGCAGACAATTGTCTATACTAGCTATGGTAGTTCTTCCATTTGTGGAAGGCTATATGTATGTGCTCCTGCAGTACAGCATATGGTGCTCACTTTGGGTGGTCTAATGTACATTATCGATCTCAAAGGACTGTGTCATGAGAACATTCACGGCTTCAGATTGGAACAAACTTATCAACATACTGTTCAGTTCTGCCATTGTGTTTACTATGGAAAAATATTTTAAAAACTTTGATTATACAGGATAATGCAAATGAACAAAGAAACCAAAGTAATAAAAAAGGGATGTTTCGTATTTACTAATCACCAGGCAGGAAATTTAATTAGCTTCCTCAGTTAGTTGGTCTGTACACATTTGAAATGAAAATGCCTGTTATGTTTTCACCTAGGATATGGGCGGTCACGGTGGTGCAGCGGTTAATGTTGCTGCCTCACAGCAAGAGGTTCTCCGGTTCGATTCTCGGCTGGGGTGCCTTCTGTGTGGAGTCTGCATGTCCTCCCTGTGGTCGCGTGGGTTTCCTCCGGGTACTCCGGTTTCCTCCCACATCCCAAAGACATGCAGTAGGTGGAGTGGACACTCTAAATTGTCCCTAGGTGTGAATGTGTGTGTATGCCTACTGTGGAAGGTTGGGTGCCGGGCTGGCAACTCGACACTGTAAAACTCCACTGCCAATCATGACCGGACATATGATCCACTGTGGCGACCGCGAACTGGGAAAAAGCCAAAAGAAGAAGTTTTCACCTAGGATATATGTATCAGCAGGTATAAGTATTAACATTACTGACAGAATGACAGTCGGACCTTTTACTGGACAGTACCTGATATTTGTGCACTGCTGCTGTCCCTTGTTGTGGAAACAAGAGTTGAGGAACAAGATTGCTCATAAAACTTGCAAAGTAAACAAAAGCTAATGAAATAGTGAGTTATGTAATACATAATAGTATGCAGAGTATAAAGAATATGTAAAAGAATGCATGAATATTTATTTCAAATGCTGATTTTTTTTTTTGTGAACCCTTTTTTATATTTCCAAATGTTCCAAGTCCTGCATACCTAAGCACCTCATAGATCTAAATATCTGGCAACCTCTTATTGTCTTTGTTTCTTTAACTCTCAACACCTGAGCTCAGATAGAGCCAAGGAGGGGTGTGGCTGCAGGAACATATCGTCCATTAGCTTGGTTCTGTTCAAGATATCCATATTCAGGTAATTTTGTAACAGACAGACATGTTTCCCCAAAACTGGTCTCCAAATACCTAAACATTGATTCACACAAACATACCAGTCAGCGCATACTTCTGTCTTATCACACCAGATGTTTCTTTTCTGTAACTAAAAATTGTAAGTTATGTCAAACACGTTTACCAGCTCAGATTATTTAAGTGAGAGGCAGACAGTTGCATGATGAACAAATGTGATTATCCCAGTTTTGCACACATGGCTAAATGCTGCATTTCTTCTTGCTCTGGAACAGATTGCCCATGGAGCTAATTGTATTAACTAGCAAAGGGTGGCTTTGCCACCAAATATTTATTTACAAAGTTGTTCAAATCCCATTTTATATGCTGCCTGAAATGCCATTGACTAAGTAACTTATACCCGTCTAAACCATTTGTGTAAGCTAATGACAGAAAATGGTATTTGAAACATACCACAGGCTGCTCTTTCTATTAAAAGATGTAATATTAACTAGTTAGCTTTGCCAAAACATAAACAAGTGATAAATCAAAAGATAAAAAAGGGCTTAATTTGCCAAGAGAAGACCCTTGTGGAAACAACTAATTTTTTTTTGCTAACATTGAAAATTAAGCATGGAGAATTTCTGTTTTTTGTTCACCCATCTTCATTTTGAACTAAACCAGAGTATTTTTTCATACATATATATATATATATATATATATATATATATATATATATATATATATATATATATTATATATGTGTATCCTTTATTTTTACTTATTAAACACACAGCAACATTTTTGAGGACAGCACTGGAGAACTGTTATGGCTAAAAATGTTTAGCTCACACAGTGGAGAAAAAGAAATTGAATGAATCAAAACCAAACGTAAGGATGAAGCTTGTTAACAGTTAACTGCTTTAGTTCTCTCTGATGTACTCTGATGTTTTCAGTACATGTTTTACTTGTAGTGGGGGCACAGCACTATAACAGTGTTGCTGTTTCATAGTGTTTGCTTCTACAGTTTGGGTGCCTTCTCAGTGGAATCTTTGTGCATCTATATTAGTTTAGTTTGGGTGCTCTGATTTCTTACTGCATCCCTGTGATATGTAATCAGTGAATCATTGATACTCCAAATTGCTTGTAGTGGATATAGTGTGTGTGTGTGTGTGTGTGTGTGTGTGTGTGTGTGTGTGTGTGCACGTGCATGTGCATGCATGTGTGTGTGTGTGTGTGTCCTGCAATAGACTAGCAGCCTCTGTGAGATTAGCTTATTTGCCTTGCAGCAACCGAATGCTACGTTAGGCTTTGGGTGCCCTGAAAAAAATAATTTGATTAAGCAGGTGATCAGGGAATTAATTAATATTATTTTTGCTTTTGAATCTCTGTTAAGTATTATATACCTCTACTTTCAATATTTATTTCCACTTTTGGAGTATCTGTACCTGGAACTAATCCCTGCAATGGGAACCTTGTGTAGGAAGTTTGGGGTTTTGCAGATACAAACCTTGTATAGTCATATTAAAAGTAATGAGGTGGATTGTAAGTACTTTATACTAAATCATTTTATTTTAACATACTAAAAAAGTTTCTAAAGAACAAGCTAGAAAGTTTGCTGACTTCCTGATTGTTCTGCCCTTTAATCTGCTTCTGTATATATGTTATTATAACTGTTTATGGGGAATAAGCATGATTTCTGTGCAAGGTTGTTGTTTATGAAAGGGGTCAGTTATTTAAAAGCTAACGAGGAAGTGTAGACTTTACAGATTTAAAGCAAATGTCGATACTGGAGGTGCACTGCCGATTCGTAGTTTGAAACTGTTTAGTGATGCATACTGCTACATGCATACCAGTTTGCATATTGAAAAGGACATTGTATTCTGCTTTACCTTTACGTATAAATTGTAGAAAGGCAAAGAACAATTCTGAGGAGCACCTTTCATTTTTAAAAGCAAGAAATGGCGCAATCTTCAGTAAACTAGCTACAAATAGCACACTGTTCCTATCAGTTTCAGTATGTATACAGTGATGTTTGAATTGTGCAGATGTTCATCGTGCATACAGCTGCAGTCATAACAGATGGGTTCTCCTGCCGTCAGGCGGGTCCTCGGTCGGCCGAATTCCAAAGTCTAGGTCCGGCGTCGGATGTGGTTGCCTCTACCCTGACGTCAGTGTGACAGGGGTATAAAAGAACCAGCCAACACCATTTTCTTCAGTCTTTCTTGCCGCGCGGTGCCCGAAGCAGAAGCAGTTCGCAAGTGCCGGTCGGCCAGCTCCTGAGATTACGAATATTTTTCAACCGAAGTCTTCTTGAAAGCTAAGTACCCCGTTGGGGAAACTTTTCTTGCCTCAGACCGATGTCAGACAAAGTTAATAATTGCAGTTCATGTGGGAAGCAAATACCGCATAAGAGTTTTTATTCCCTCTGCATTCCTTGCTTAGGCCCAGACCACGACGTCTTGGCCTGTCGTTTTTGTGCTACATTCAACAGACGCACTATTAAGCATCGGGCGGAGTTCGCCCAACACTATTTTGGCAAAAAATTTAATTACATTATGTCGTCGGATACTCCGACTCCAGTTTTGAGTAAAAGACGCAAAGATAAGGACCGACATACGAGGTCCGCGACTTCTACCGACACCACGCCAAAGCTGACTACAGGTGGTCCGGTTCTCAGCGAGGTGCCTACGCAGCCCCTGACTACCGATGACACTTCATTGGCGGTGTCTTCTGTGCCCGAGGTCACAGGCTCTTCGGCCCACACCCCGACTACAGATACCGAAGCCACTCTTGGCGGTGAAACTCAGAGTTTAGACAGGCCTGCCACCTCTCAGGTTGTCTTCAGGCCTTCCTCTTCTTTTTCCATCAAGGCTTTCACTAAGTCTAAAGCAGCCATGCATACTAAAAGACAAGCTCCACAGGGCCCCTCTCAAGGCCCCATGCCTAAAAAGCAGATGCTCAAAATGGCTGAGGATTTGATTACTCTTATCAGGGGTTCTCAACCCCCCCCGGACAAAAGGCCCAGAGTGGAGGAAGAATCCCCTTCCTCGGACCAGGCCTCCATTATTTCAGAACATTCTGAAGACCAGGAACATTCATACTCCCCTTTTGAAGACTCTGATGCAGAGGAGTCCATTCCCTCTGTCTCCCCCCCTGAGGATTACTCTTTTGGGGAAACCTTACATGCCTTGAGGGAACACTTCCACCGGGAAGGCCAAGAGTACTCAGATTCCAAGAAAAGGCTTAGGGATTTCCTCTTGCTCCCTCAGCACAGGCCTCTGGCTATACCCCCTGTCTTAGACATACTAGAAGATGTGTATTCGGAGGCCTGCCTTAACCCAGATTCTTTACCTCCAGCTCCAGTCAATCCTGACAGGTATTACCGGGTTCCTGATTCACACCAATTCCTATACAAAAGCCATGCGGCTGACCCAGAAACTATTTCACAGGGTCCCAAGGGAATTAAGGCCTCCACTGCTAAAAATCCATTACCTTCAGAGAGAGATTCCAGAGCTTTAGAAAGGTGGGGGAAAAAGGTATACACCTCGGCCACCTTAACCATGAGGGCATTAAACTGTCAGTTCCATATGTTAAAGTACCAACAGTTTCTGTTATCACAGTTGAAAAGCAAAATGTCACAAACTGAACAACCAGACTTGAAGGAGTTGCAGGATTTGTTACATAGTGCAGAACAAGTGGGTAAACATAGCTTGCAATGTGGTTTTGATGCTTTAGAGGCCTCATGTAGAGCTGCTGTTACAGGATCAGTCATACGTAGACATGCTTGGCTCAAAGAGCAAACCTTACCAGATCATGTCAAAGCTAAATTACTAGATGCACCCCTGCAAAAAGATGTATTGTTTAGTGTTAAAGCTGAGGAGGTATTAAAGAAAATGGAGGAAAAGGCAAAATCAATGCAAACAGTGAAAGATTTCCTACAGGTACAACCTCCATGTTTCAGTAAAAATTGGCCTTCAAAAAAAAAAAATTGGTCCTTTCCAGCCACGGACAGACCCCAAAGAGGTAGATGCAGGTACCCGAGGGGTAGAGGGCAATTTCAAGGATCGTTTAGAGGCAGACAATGGCAAGCACCTACACAAAGAGGTGGTGAGGATAGTTCACAGCCATTCAGAAAGCAGAACCAATGACTTTCCCCTTTGCATGCCAAGCAAGGCTCAAATGGCAGCACCTTTAGGCGGAAAACTGGCATTATTTTTGAAAATTTGGCATATTGTCACAAAAGACAAATGGATCCTGGACATTATAGACAGAGGCTACAGATTCCACTTTCACACCCTTCCAAAAATGAGAGGCATGCCAAACTTGCCACACAATCAAAGGGCAGAGGCACAAAAATAAATTTCAGATCTCATAGACATGAAAGCTATTCAAGAGGTACCTGCACAAGAACAGGGTCAAGGTTTTTATTCCAGACTATTCCTGGTACCAAGGAAGGGCAAAGATTGGAGACCTATTTGGGACCTATCCATCCTAAACACATTTTTACTCGTGCCAAAATTCAAGATGCTCACATTACAGCAGCTTCTTCCCATGCTGGGCAAGGAGTCTTGGCTGGTAACTTTGGACCTCAAGGAGGCATACCTGCATGTCCCAATCAGACAAGATTGCAGAAAATACCTCAGATTTCTTGCAGGTTCAACACATTATCAATTCTCTGCATTGCCCTTTGGCTTATCTACTGCCCAGAGTGTTCACGAAATGCCTGGCATCAGTAATTGCCTACTGCAGACTTCAAGGGATACAAATATACCCATATTTGGACGACTGCCTGATTCAAGCGGACAGCAAGCACATACTTCTGAAACATCTGGCGTTTGTAATAATGTTGTTGAATTCTCTGGGATACACAGTCAACAAAAAGAAATCAAGGCTAATACCCTCTCAAACAATAATTTTCCTGGGTGCCAGCTTGGATACAAACACCCAGATGGCCTGCCTCACGCCAGAGAAACAAGGGCAACTAACTCAATACTTCAGAAAACTGGCAACTTTCACCAGGCTGACTGCAAGGAAAATCCTGCAGGCTCTGGGATTCATGGCATCTTGCATCCTACTAATCCCATGTGCAAAGCTGCATATGAGGAAACTTCAATGGTACCTAAAAAACCTATGGTCTCAACACAGCCACAGTTTGGAAACAATAATACCACTGATTCCATGTCTTCAAAAGGAATTTCTGTGGTGGGCTCAAGCATGCCAAAGAAACACAGGTCTCCCATTCTGCAAGCCTCAAGCAAATCAAGTCATCACAACAGATGCCTCGGACTACGCCTGGGGGGGCGCACATGACAGATCGGTGCATTCAGGGCAAATGGTCCCAAAAAGAAAAGCACCTACACATCAATCAAAAGGAAATGCTAGCAGTAATAAATGCTATTATAGCTTTCAAAGACCTACTGTATCCAGGCCAGCTATTGATAAGGACAGACAACACCACAGTAATGTGGTACATAAACAAACAGGGAGGAACCCATTCATACCCCCTATGCAGGCTAGTCATGTCTCTTTGGAACATGGCTCTGGAATTACAAATCGAACTTCAAGCACAGTACCTGCCAGGCAAGGAAAACACGCTGGCAGACAACCTAAGCAGAAATATGACAGATCCACACAAATGGAAGTTGCATCTTCAAGTTTTTACAAAGATAATTCAAGCATGGGGAAGGCCAGACATAGATCTCTTTGCCTCCCACAGAAATCACCAATTGGCAAAATTCTGCTCAAGGACCTTTCATCCACAGGCCTGGAAAGTGGACGCACTCTCTTTCAGTTAGACAACAATGACAGTTTATGCCTTTCCACCTCTTCCTCTGCTGCCCAACGTTCTATTAAAAACCAGAGCAGACAGACCAAAGATGATTCTCATTGCTCCAGACTGGCCAAGACAACACTGATACCCACTCCTGAGGAGCCTGACGCATTCCCCACCATGGATCCTGCCTCTAATGCCTCTTCTACTGACTCAGCACAACTTCAAAACTCTTCACAGTCAGCTGAAAACACTCAATCTAGCCGCATGGAAGATTCCTTAAAATCACAACAGACCCTACTCTCCAAGGAGGTGCAGAATGTCATTTTGGAGGCCAGAAGACCTTCTACTAGAAAAGCCTACTCCGCAAAATGGAAACGGTTTTGTGCCTGGAATGAGAAAAAGGGCCAGAATCCTGGAAAACTGAATTTACCTCAAATATTACAGTACCTAGCTGAGATGCTAAGCAGTGGACTTTCATTCTCCTCCATCAAAATCCATGCCTCAGCCATTTCTGCAGAATACAACACTGATCCTCCTTTATTCTCTCATCCCCTCTTAAGACAGTTCCTCAGAGGGGCTAAGAATATAAACCCCCAAGGAAACAACCAGTACCTGCTTGGGACCTCAATTTCATTCTAGAAAAACTGACCTTGCCTCCTTTTGAGCCAGCTTCTTCAACAGAACTGCAATATTTGTCCTGGAAAACAGCCTTACTGCTGGCTATCACCTCAGCTCGCAGGGTTTCGGAAATAGAAGCCCTCATGGCTGTGCAACCTTACATCATTTTCCATCAGGACAGAATTTCCTTACGAACCAATCCTTCTTTTATGCCAAAGGTAGTATCCAGGGTAGCCTTGAATCAGACTATCCACTTACCTACCTTCTACCCTAATCCTCAAAACAAAGGGGAGAGACTACTACATTCCTTGGACATTCACAGACAGCTACGTTATTATTTGGACAGAACAAAGCCTTTCAGAAAATCAGAGCAACTCTTTATGTCCTATGCTACAGGAGCTCAAGGGAAGCCTATTTCCAAACAGACAATCTCAAAATGGATAGCCCACTGCATACACTTTTGTTACTCTTTTCATGGTAAAACTGTACCTGCAGGCATCAGATCTCACTCCACAAGGGCCGCAGCTACCTCTGCAGCTTTCCTCAGGGGGGTTCCTACCAAAGATATTTTGGAAGCTGCCACTTGGAGTTCTGTACATACTTTCTCCAAGCACTATCACCGACCATTATACGTCAAATCTAGAGCAGGCTTTGCCACTGCAGTCTTGCAAGGCATCCTGGCTCCTCCTAGTTCCATCTAGTGCCTACCATCCCTTTTTTAGCATTGGGATTCTACCCATCTGTTATGACTGCAGCTGTATGCACGATGAACATAGTACAGTTTTGAAGGAGACAAACGCACAGTACGCTGAGTAAAGTATCCCTTGATAAATACAATGTCCAGAAAAATCAACAAAAAGGGAATTCACCAAAGCATGAAACAACGAAACAACTCCAGTCTTCACTTCAAGAGTTTTAATAAAGTAGAATAAATGCAGGATCCAAGTGAGCGCTTTCACGTTCAATAAACGTTTCTTCAGACTTCAATACCAACATAGCACAATGCAACAGTTTAAATAGTAGCATCAATTAACATTCCTAAAAATCATTCAATTATGGTATCCAATTAAAATTCTAAAATTTAAAAGTATATTACTATATTTAAACAATAAGATGAGATATTATATTAATAACTCAATTCTTATATCCCAAATAAAATAACTCATGTATCATACAAACGACAATGTAGTTGTCTTGCCACAAAAAGAATATATATGCATTTATATTCAAATACAATTAATGTTTATAAGGTCTCGCTGCTAGGAAAGGTTTAAGTGAGACCTTCTCATTCAAACCATATGCTTTGTGTGCTTGTAATCGCAAAATCCATCTACATTCTATCTCTTCAGTGTAATTTTTTATATTTCCTAACCTATTAGTTTTTTTCACCATTTCCAAGACTCTAAATTTAAAAGTATGTGTTAACCCATTGTCAATTACATGTTGTGCCAGAGCATTACTTGTATTCTCTTTATTTATGGCATACAAATGTTCCCTGATACGTTCACGTAACGTCCTATTTGTTTTTCCCACATAAAAAAATTTGCATAACTGACACTGTACTAAATATACTAAATCCCTGGATTTGCAATCAGCATAAAACTTAAAAATATACTCCCGTCCAGTTGCTGGATGTGTAAATTTATCATCATTAATTATGTAAGTACACCGATTGCAAGTTCTACATGCATATGTTCCTGATCTCTGAGAAAAAATGGTTTTCTCATTGTTACTTTCATAACATAAAAGTCTTTTTAGTGACTTCATGTTCCTATAGGTTATATTGGGTCTTTGATCAACCAATTCCTTTATTTTCTTATCAATAGTTAAAAGTCTCCAATTTTTATCAATAACTTCTTTAATCTGCGTGTTCCTATTAGTAAAGGGAATAATAAGCCTGTTCTTGTTCTGTAACCTGGAACAATCTTTGTCAGATGTAGTAACTGACCGCCTATAAAAAAACGGTTTACCCTTGTTTGTCCTATGTTCATTGCAATGAACTAGGGTATCCTTGATCTCTATATTATTATATCCCCTATCTAGGAAATTCTGAGTTAGAACATTTTGCTGTTGGTCATAGTCATCCTTCTGGGTGGTCAACCTAGACACCCTATATGCCTGACTTTTCAATATGTTGGGATAGATAAGTCTGGGATGCATACTATTGTGGTGTAATAAATTATTCTTCCAACAAGACTTCCTGAACATAGCAGTTTCCACACCATTAACACCCTTACTTATCCTAACATCCAGAAATTCGATAGTATTATGCGAATGTATACATTCAAAACTCAAAAAATCCGTGGTACCATTTATGTAAGTGACAAAATCATCCAACTGTTCTACAGTGCCATTCCAAACAATGAATATATAATCTACAAAACGTCCATAATATTTAATATAATCATAATATAACATATTGCCCAGAACATAAGTGCTTTCCCAATACACCAACACCAGGTTGGCGTATGAGTTAGCACAAGGGGTGCCCATCGCTACCCCTTTCTGTTGCAAATAATAAGTTTTGTCATATAGTAGGACGTTATTGCTCAATACCATATCTAGAATCAACATCCATTTTATGATTTGACTGTTAGGGATGTCCTTTTCTATAAGTAACAACCTTACATAGTCCATCCCAATGTTGTTGGGTATGGAAGTAAATAAGGATTTAACGTCTAAAGTTACCAAAATATCACTTATTGTGATTAAATTAGACATGTTACATTCAGCAAGATTTTCTAAAAAGTGCTGAGTATCTTTTATAATTGAGGAAGTCTCATCCACTATTGGTTTAAATTGTTTATCCAAAAAAATCGACATGGGCTCCGTGAGCCATCCAATGCCAGAGACAATGGGTCTCAACGGCGGATTACACATGTCCTTATGAATTTTCGGGAGACCCCTGAAAGTGGGAACTAAAGGCTTCTCCACTAAAAAATATTTATACAAGTCAGCGGCTATCATATTGCACAACAAAAGATCATACAGATGACTGTGTACGTCTTTTATGATCTTATTAAGTAAAAGGCCATTCAAGTGGCGGTAAGTCAAGTCATCAGACAATAATTCGTCTATCTTATTACTATAAGTATCATGATCCATCACAACGACTGCCCCACCTTTGTCTGCTTGTCGTATTATAATGTCATCATTTCTTTGCAAACTTAAAATAGCTTCTTTTTCATTTTTTGTCATATTGTAAAAATCAGATTTTACATTCGCTCTTTTATATAAATCCAACAGATCCCTCTCACATGCACTCTCAAATGCTTCAAGCAATGGATGTAACTGTGGTACAAATGTTGAGGGTTTCCTAAATACATTCATATCAGCAGTAGCATTGGTATTACACATATCACCACCAAACAACATTTTTAAACTAATACTCCTGGTAAACATTTTGATATCAATGACTATATCCCTAACATCAGTATAGCCAGAGGGTATGAAATTAAGTCCCTTATTCAATACTGAGAGCTCATGTTCCGTTAGTTCATACCTTGAAATGTTAACCACTAGACCCTGGTGGTGGGTCGTGGTGTCTTTTTCTGCTGTTCGTACACCTCCTCTGTGTTCTTTCTTTTTCGTATCTTGTTCTGTGGTGACCACGTCTTCTTTTCGAATTGTCTGATCGGTAGTGGAAAAGGATGAAAACCATCCCTTTTTGTAAAAACATCGCCATCCGAACTGGCTGTATTGGATGAAACATCACATATTTTATTCTTAGTGTCACTCATACGCTGGTTACCAGACAAATTAGAAGCCAACATTTGTGTAGTTTTAGCTATATCGTCGCCATTAGAATGCACCATGGCTTCTACTAGAATCCTACTCTTTGTGTTACCTGATGTCATCGCGCTGCTGACAGTTTTGTACCTACCATAAATGTAGATGTTCGAGTGCTAATACAGCTGCAGTCCAGGTTTCCCTCCCTCCTTCCCCTCTTGGGACAGGCCTAATGGCTAACACCTCCTCATACAACCTGATTGGGGTATTCTTTTATGGTGTATTTGCTTGCAACTACTGTTTTTTGATTATTTTGCATTGCATTATTACATAAATTTATGTATTGCCTTCCTTCTGGGGGCACCTGGCATCTGGGGCAAGAAAAACTGAAGAAAATGGCGTCGGCTGGTTCTTTTATACCCCTGTCACACTGACGTCAGGGAAGAGGCGACGACATCCGACGCCGGACCTAGACTTTGGAATTCGGCCGACCGAGGACCCGCCTGACGGCAGGAGAACCCATCTGTTATGACTGCAGCTGTATTAGCACTCGAACATCTACATTTATGGTAGGTACAAAACTGTACTTTCTTCAACATGTCCACATCATTCACTAAGATAACACATTATGTTCATGAAAGTCTTTGTTCTGAATTAGATGACTTTGCTTTGGTTAGGCTCATTTGGTTATAGTAACAGTACAGCTCTTTAGCAGGAAGGGCTGGTAGTAGCAGCTTTGGCAATCTTAATCCAATGGATTTAGGCTTTCAAGCAGTCTTTCCCTGATGACAAAGAGTTTGGGCCCCATTCTCCCAGGTTTCGGTTTCCTTTTCACCCTTATTCTGTTTTTCTATTACTCAGGCAAGTGCATGTATAGCAATGTCTCATCTTGTCTACTGTATATTTATTTTTAGCTCCAGTCACGGTCCAATTTCAAAACTCCTACTAAATTTGGATATGCCTGTATATATACTGGGTGCAGACATGGAACTTTTGACTGCATTGTTATGTAAGCTTCATGCTAAAGTATTTCCTAACACTGCTATTCCCTAACAAGATAGTGGAATGTTTGTCCTAGTCTGCAGAGCTGTGCGTATTCACATATTCTCTCTCTTCCTGTAGCCAGAGGGGGATGTCAGGCATCCCAGTGTAAAATCATGCCAACAAAAAATGCTGCTTGTCCCCACCACTATATGTGTGTTTATCAGTACAGTGTCTTTATGCATTAATGCATTATATTTGGTTGCTGAGAGCATACACTTTATTCTGTACATTACCTGGCTTATTAGTAAGGGTATAAAGTCATAATTAAAGCTTGTTATGAGTAATTGACAATACAGTGCAGCTGAGAGAAACCTGTAAAATGGTCAGTTAACCCTTGTCTTATTTACATTCCTTCATTAGTGTATACCTTGATGCAGTCAGTATATGCATGATTTCTACGCAAGCTTGCTTGTTTACAAAAGGGTTCAGTTGTTTAAAAGCTAACAAGGAAGTATAGACTTCATAGGTTTAAAAAAGATGTGGGTACTTTATGTTCACTGCCACTGTCTTCATGTATGGCATCCTTAAAAAGTTGCCCTGCTAGACAGGGGTCCAGTAAAGTTTATATTGTGGGAAGAGATATCCAGGGAATTGTTATGGTTAGACTTTTATAGGCCCTAGGGCCGATAGCCTTGTACCAACCTATGAACCATTACTATGATATAAACAGGAAAAGTGCATATAATGAAATCTTCCTGTTGTCTAGCTTTTGAAATTTTCTTTCTTTCTTTCTGTCATTCATTTTTATTTTCTGAGAACATTTTAAACATGCACAAATGAACAAGTACAGAAAAAACCTCAAGTTACCATTGAGTGGCAGAGCAAATTATGAAAATATGACTCAAAACTGTTATTATTTACAATTGTTAACTAGGAATATTCAACAAGAAAATCCATTTTTGATGAGTATGGGGAAAAAGCTCCAAGACAGTTAAAGAAATACAGCTTCAATTATCAATTAGAATATGTAAGAAAAAAGTTAACAGCATGCAAAGTATCATCCTACAAATAAGATACCATCTACAGGTATAAGCGTATATAAAACAAACTTATTATGATGCAAGTTAAAAGCCTGTAGCAACAGAACACATTTTAAAGGCTTAAATACAGTAAAACATAAGTATGTACAGTTTAGAGTAGTAAATGAGCATTTCAAATCCCTAATAGAGATCAGGTGTCAGTGCAGTAGCTTGCTTTCAAGGGGTCTAAAGCATGTCTTCACAGATGCCTATTACTTGCTAACCCCTTGGGCCTCAAATGAGCAAACACAATGAGTAAATGGTAGGGTAAAGCATGAAAACGTCTGATCAGCAGTGAACAACAGTGTCTGCCAGCCACCTCTTACCTGGAAAGGAATTAATGGGCCATAAGACTCTTCTCTCCAGGGGCATGAGTAGTTTATCAGGGAGCCCAGGAAAGAACCTTGAGAGATCAAGAGTAAAAAAAAAAAAATCAGTTGGAAAAGTGTTTCATAGTTAAAATATAATAATATTCATTGTATTTTCTGAGAAGGAGAATATTTCCAAATTACTTTTATCTGCTTGTAGATATGAAAGTATACCACTGTTATTCAATGCAGAATCAACAATGGGAAGGTATGACTTCATCTCAAGAATAAAATCCAACCAATCATCTGCCCCAAGTAGTATTTTATGACTGCATTCGGAACCACTTAATTTGAGATGCAGGGACTGGGGTCAGCATGGGTCAAAGGACTGATGGCTATAACAGAAGACAAGGGAAAGTGCTGGCTCAGCAGAATGCATTGTGGAGTGACTGGTTTAAAATGTACTGGCAGAGGCAAAAGGCTGCAGGGATTCATTTTCAAAACAGTCATCCAGAGCCAAATGCCTCAACAGTTTTATGCATGTGTAAAGATTAAATAGTATGGCATGTATTTTTTACAGTCTACCTTGAATGCTTCAGATATATAGCTCATAGATTGCCCCAACTTCCATTTTTGCTTGAAGCTGCAATGCCATGTTTATTACATTAGTCTCCTCATTAGTTGTAAAGTAGACCGTACTTTAGCTAGAGTTTGAAACTTTAAAATCTGTTGGAAACTTGCATGGCTCTAAACCTCTAAGTACACAAAAGCTTGACAGAGACAAAATAATTGTGGGGTGGGGGCAAATGCCAGATTTTAAATATTGCTCTTATAAACTTACAGGGATAACAGGTTTTGCATTAGCATGCATTTTCTGAAGGATGTGAAGTCTGAAACTTGTGTATGTCATTATTTAGTGACTTCAGACCTTAGTGATTTTCCAGAAAACCCAAAATTTTATGAGAAACACACAAAAAATATAAGGCAAAAATCTGGATGGTTGATTTTTGTGAATGGTGATACTCATATTCTGCAGTAGCTGGAGCCAAACATGAGTGTGTCAGGCTGCAGGAATTTTACTGTTTGAGCTTTTCTTTAATACTATAGCATCTTTAGACAGTATTTAGATGGTAATATATAACACAAAAATTCCTCATTACTGCCTCCATGAGGAAGACAAGGAGGTGACATGCACTGTAGCATGACAAGTCGATCTCTCCAGTCTTAATGCAACATTATCATTTTATTTCTGAGTTAAGAAGGAGAAGTGTGGCAAGGCAGGTAAACTAAATCTCAAAATAATGTTGCTTTAATACAAAATATATTTATCTCAAAATGAGGTTTCCTTATATTTGGAATGAGACGTGAGTTTGACAAGTATTATTACAGAGAGCTATGCAAATATTTAATTTAAGTTTCTGGCATCCATTCTAATGCTGAACTCATGAAAAAGATGGCCCAGTCTGACCAACAGTCATTAAAACATCCAAAACAGAAAGAAAAACAATGACTGTAAGACCGTAATAATAATAATGAAGAAAATCCATTCTTTAGCGGTATCATCTTCCAAGTAAAATAATAGCAAAATCATTAAAAAACACCTTTTGTAACTCAGCACGACAATATTTAGCCAATGAAAACTATCATTCAATAATAAAGCAATATTCTATGAGCATTAAACCATTCTTAACAAACATGTACTCATTCTGTAAA
>NC_056731.1:53540228-53677728 GCF_019279795.1 Protopterus annectens | reverse complement strand
AAGATATTGGCAACCTTCAACACTGGACCCCACCCAGTTTGGCTTTGTGAAGGGCGGATCTTGTCTCCTGAACCTGATTGACTTCTTCGAATCAGTCTCCAGAGCCATGGATGAGGGTAAGGCAGTCCACATAGCCTATCTGGACCTCACCAAGGCCTTTGGCATCATCCTCCACTCTGGAATCATAGATAAACTTACTAAGCTGGGCATTAATCCCTACGTCACTCAATGGGTTGCCAACTTTACTGACAGAACCCACACTGTAAAAGTAGCTGACTCCAAATCCCGCTCCAGACAAGTGACAAGTGAAGTACCTCAGAGTTCAGTCTTGGGACAGCTCTTGTTTGGCATCTACTTCTCTGAAGTACAGGCCAACACTAAGGGACTCTGGCTAAAAAAGTTTGCAGATGACTGCAAACTGGGAGCCATTATTGAATCCCCAAATGATTTGGATACTCTACAAAAGGGCCTTACAGAAACAGATGCTTGGTGCCAGAGCCATCGGCTCAAGCTCAGTGCCAAGAAATGTATAGTTATCCCCACTGGAAAAAAACATGTACCCGTGAATTACCACATAAGTGGCAGTACACTAAACACTGAAAGTGTGATAAGAGACTTAGGGACACAGGTGAACAGTGGTCTCACCTTCAATAACCACATCGCCACAACAGTCAGGAAATCCTTCTATGTGGCACACCTCATCACTAAGGGCTTTACATCCATAAAAAACGAGGTCATTGTCCCACTGTACTTATCCCTCATTAGAACCATTATAGAATACAACGCCCCATTTGGTATGTACCTCTCAAGACATCTGCAACAACTGGAAAGGCCGCAGAAATACCTCACTAACAGAATCACAGGCCTAAAGCAGATACCCTATGCTGATCGTCTTAAAAAACTCCAGCTATACTCTGTTGCATATCGTCTACTCAGAGGCGATCTCTGCTTAACATACAAGGCCATGTCAAACCCAGAGCTGTTGAACGTGCTACACGTAAAGAAATCCCAATCCCTCAGAGCCACACGCTCCAGGGATCTAAACCTTGTCATCACAATAAACAAAACATGCTGGAGGGACAGGTTCCTGACCCAGAGACTCCCCAGACTCTGGAATAGACTGCTTATACATGTCAAACAGAGCGCCTCCTTGGCCCTCTTCAAAAGAAACCTTGACGATTGGATGGGAGAAAGGAAATTCACCCCGGGGATCACGTCAGTTGCCCTGCTAGACAGGGGTCCAGGAAAGTAAATTGTGTGGGAAGAAATAGCCAGGGAATTGTTATGGCTAGGCTTGTATAGGCCATAGGGCCGATAGCCTAGTACCAACCTATGAACTTATGTGAGGGCATTCTAACAATATGACTCATAGCAGAATTTCAGACAAGAGGACACAAAATAGGGTGAAATGCATGCAGCAGTAAATGGAAAGGATTTGGCAGTATGCTGTGCAAGGTTCTGGAGATCTGTTCTCCACAACGGCAGACACAGAAAGCAAGGAATTTGCAGAATGGTAATTAAAATAGTACATTAGTGGGGTCATAATTTCATATGGAACAAAGGAAGTCTAAAGGAACTCAGTATGTATGCCAGATGAAAGTAGAAGGCAGGCAAGAACTACAGTAGTAAAGATGAATTGCCTAGGAATACAGTAATTATTTGAAAAGACATACGCTAGAGGAATGCAGTAGTTTGAAGTCTTTTATTTATGCACTTATTTATTAATTTGCATATATGTATATGCGCACGCGCGCGCGCGCGTGTGTGTGTGTGTGTGTGTGTGTGTGTGTGTGTGTGTGTGTGTGTGTGTGTGTGTGTGTGTGTGTGTGTGTGTGTGTGTATAAGCACTGGTACAGCTTAGTGTAATAGTAAGAAAGAAATGTTTTGTTACAGACACTGTAATGACTGCATAGAAATGCTGCCAGTTTATACAGTACATGCGATACCTGAGGAATTCATGGGTTAAAAACAAGTCTTTTCTTATCAAACATGGAAAATGCAGGCTGTTGGCTGTATCTAATCTACAGCTAAGCCAGTATGCTTAGCGCCTAGTTGATGGCTCAAGATATCATAAAATACCAGCACTGTTGTTACTTATCTGATGAAGTGGAACTTGTTCTTTGAGAAGCTATTTATCTTTCTCCTCTGAGGACCTTCTGCCCACCCACATTTTCCCCTTTAAACTGTCTTTCAAAATGGCAGTATAACTGCAGCATGACCCAGCCAGTGAAAAGTGTCCATGTTCTTTTTTGTTAGTAGTCTATGTAGAACCAAGCTGTGATGATACAATCCAGATAAAGATTAACACGTACCTACCTCTGGGTAGCATCATGGTGGACTAGAGCTCATGTGATTTGTAGTTGTGAGAGCGTTCATCTCCAGAACAGTTTAAAGTTGCTGTCTTGTAAATGTTACTCATTTAGAGCACTGTTGCATTAGTATTATATTTCATAGGTAGTTGAATACTTGCCTTATGTCTGTGCTAGAAAGGGCAAATGTGTCTGTTATAGGCAGGTTCCATACAGAGATCACCACACCACTCTGTATTTTGCCTGGGGACAGAACATAATATTGAAATGTACACTATCTGTCAAGGATTTACCCTAAAACTATTCAAAGTATAGCTGGTATACTCCTTGAGCTCATGTTCTGGGCACAGAAAAAATATGCAGCAGCCATGAAAGTTTGTACTGGGACTCTGCCTACCACATATGCACCTGCCGTTTTTGTTCCCAGAACTAAAAGTGACATTCCACTACCCACAAAAGACTACTGCAACAAGTCCAAGATTTCATTTCTTGGATTATTCTCTTTTCTCTGAGGTATGGTGATCTTGGAGTTGGAATATATAAGTTCTGGGAGGATTGCAAGTTTAAGGGAGAAGAGCAATGTTTGATATTCCCTGTTCTCCTCCATTTTGGTGAGTTTACATTTGCTGTTTTGAGCCCTGACATTTCAAAAGGAGGTATTAAAAAGTATAATGGATTCAATTATAGACATTTTCTGTGCACTTGGATTCTAACAGGCTGCATTGCAGGTCACCTCTAGTTCATGGAATGTAATACAGAACCACAGAAGACTGATGCTGTAAGTATAGTAAGATGCTCATAAAGTGCAAAGATTGCATGGCAGATAAGCATTTTGGTAATTGTGAGGATACCTTGCAAATTTTTTCTCGAGTTTCTTCTTTGTAAAGTTAGATAGGACCTTCTAAATATAACTGTCTTTCAAGATGACCTGGGTGTTTGGTCTACTTAACTGACTTGCACATACATAGCATAAGAAGCAGACAGTTAAGGTGCAATTGGTAACCTGATGCATAATAGCTGTGGATGTAGATGCACAGTGTTTTGCAGATATGAAGTGATCAACTAGACATAATAGTATCCTTTACACAAACAATGTGCACAGAAGACAGCAGCTAACATACAAAGGGAGCTGCAAAAAAAGGCAGCTGGAAGGATTCTGTTTCCAAAGGATTAAGGTTCAAATAAAAACAAAGAGGACGAACAAGCAGGGTTTCAAGTAGACACTAAGCAACTCCTACGGAAGTGTGGAGTTTGCCATAAGAGATGCAACAAGATATTAACCCCCAAAACTCTACGGTGGCTAGAATTGCCTATCCAACTTCAGTACAATCAGCTAATAGCACATAAAATTCTCTACCAACCTGAAAATGCACCTGTACTTACAAGAATTATCACCCCTTACAACTAGACAAGACACTTCGCTCATCCAACAAATTACTAGTCCAAACCTTCAAAACCAACAATTCAGCTGGAGGCTTTCTATATGCCAGCTCTGCTGGCAAAATATGGAACTCACTTCCTGCTGAGTTTACTTCAGAACCTGTTATAACTCTTCAAAAAAATCTAAAACAGTACTGTAAAAGGCAATGGCTATGTCCTTGCTCTAATCCTGACTAACTCTGGCAATATAAACATGTGCTAAAGAGGTCTTTTGGCCACCCCTACATTGCTTCCTAATTGTTACTCTATAACAAATGAGATTTATATATGACAGAATGAATGACTTTTATCCTATGTATTGTATCTGTAGCAGTGCTTTAACTTGTTTAATGTAACAGTTTTTCTATATGTATGTATGGAGCTTTTCTCCCCTGGCCTCCACTGAAAATGGACAAGTATCTAGTCAGACTATCCCGGTCAACAAATGTAAAATAAAAAAATAAATAAATAAACACTGTCCTACCTCCTGATCATAAAGGTGCCTGTCTAGTGACTTTGTGCATCTAGCATGCATACCTTCACATGTACATCTTGAAATATCACAACGGATTTTCAAGGTTAATGGCTGAGAATGTCTCATTTGCAATTTACTGTCATGTCTTTTGACTTTTCTTCTGCAGCTGGCGTTTTTAGGAAATGTTTAACCTGTAGGTTCTCTCACATCAGCATACGATGAATTCATATTTACCTTGATTTGCAGAGATGTAAGATTAAAGCAGAATCTATGTAGGCCTTGCAGTCTGCACTTTAGAAATGTCTTCTGTGTTTCTGAACCTTGGTCCAGTTCCAAACTTTTAGAAGTAAAACTGATGCCTTCTCAGATGAACAGATTTTTTCAGGGCAATTTTCTGAATATGTAGCAGAGTTATGTCCATCTCAGATGGCAAGACTTAAGCTGTGGTAGTATGAAATTGACTACTTGTTGTAGGTGTGGTCCTAGGGTCAGCGAGAGAGTCAAACATGTATCATTGTGTATCATACATTCAGTGGTGTTCCCCCGTTCCATGCTACTAATCTGTTACTAACTGTGCCCCCTTATCACATATTGTAGGCACAGCACGACTTCTGATGGCCAGGTTTGAGTGGAGAGGCAACTAAACATAAGTGATGCACCATTCTCTTCTGCATGTGCAGCTCACCAATGTAACTGCAAAAAGAATGATGTAACAGAGGTGAAAAGGTTTCCTTCATACAGCAGCACATTTCAGAGGTTATGCCAGGAGCTCACGTATGATGAACATAGACAGTGCTGACTGTGACTCAAGACTAAAGATATAGGACTGGTGGATGCATCATTGCAAGAGTGTATAAAACTCATCACCAGGGACATGCACACAAGATAAAATTAAAGGAAGTATAGAAGCTTGATTGTTGAAATGGAAGTGCCAGTGTGCAGAAATGAACTGATGTAAGGCAAGAAAGAAATTGAATCATATTTGCATTTTGAAAGCCAAAGTTTTCTGCTCTTTTTTTTGGTCAATCAGGCTAGTTATGGTTATATAACTGCTATTGCACTGCCTTTGTATAGAATCTACAAAATAAACAAGAAAAATGAATAAGAAATGGAAGAATGAATGAATGAATCACTGTGAATTGAAAGAATCCCAGAAGCCAAAGGATAGGTTATAGTAGATGTGAATGAAAACTGCATTTCTTTCTGTTTCTTAATATGCGTATAACATGTAACTGACATGCCTGTCACTCTGTGTAAAAAGTAGTCCAGGTGTATACATAAGGAAGTTATACAGATGTTAACCACAGACAAAGAAGAAACATAGCATTCCAAAGGCAAAACACAATGGGTTCAAAAAAATATTCCCAGGAACTGCCCCTGGGAGCAGACTAAAATGTGGTTTTCCACCAAGGTTTCTTATTCCGCTTGTGAACATTTGCTTAGCTCCACCTAGCAGTTAGATAACCAACTGTTTTGAAGTTAAACCACAAAAAGTATAGACTGGAACTGTATTTTAAACCCTTACATAACGGATGTCTTTTCTGTGCCAAATCTTTTCATATATCCTAGTGAGAAATTTTCTTTGCTCCTTTTGGAAGCTGGGAAGTGGCACACACATTGTGGTTAATACCTTTTTTCAGTCTAACAAAATGTCTTTCTGAAATTCTCTTTGTTAGCTACTCATTTCCTTACTAGGTGAGTCATAGCTGAAAATCTATTACTAGAAATTTAATTTCAGTAATTTCAGATATCAGTAGGCACATGTTTATGCATGTAAACGTGTATGTACATGTGCCTGTTTTTCTTCCTTTATGTGTATTTACTTCATTATTCAGATTAATCTTTTAAACTGTAAAGAAAAACCTGCAGTTCTGAAGCAGATAGATCATTTTGAGGTGTGCTCTGAAGTGAAGGATTATGTTAAGATCAAAGGGTGGGAGGTTGGCGTAATGGTTAAGGTGTTTACCTTGCCGATACAAGGTGCAGGGTTTGATTCTCACATGGGGTAATTGGCTAGGCTTAAATTGGCCCACAAGGGTAATTAGCCTAGTACTAATTTATGAACCTATGTTGGGAGGCAAGTACTTTATAGTTGTTCTCCTGTTTGAAACAGCATAATATAACTTATGTCAGTGTTTAATACAGAACTGCGTGCAATAAAGTGACTCATATGGGCTATAGTGTGTGTGTGTGTGTGTGTGTGTGTGTGTGTGTGTGTGTGTGTGTGTGTGTGTGTGTGTGTGTGTGTGTGTGTAATGTGTTAGGAGATGGGACAGGAGAAAACATGAGGTGTAGTGTCCATTGCTTTTAGGAGTATGTCTCACTGTATTCATGACTCGAGACAGTATCAAAAGCAGGAAAGCTCAGAAAGCAGCTCTTGGTATTGAGAGAAGCACCACTGAAACTAGGCAAATATGTAGATAAATGAGGATTAACATGAAAAGGGAGATGATACAGGCTGCAGTCATTAGATTAGTTAAGCAAATAATACAATTGTTTCTCCTACTGCATGTTTTAGTTGACACAAAGGATAACTCACAGAATGTTAAATACTGAACCACTGTCAAGGAAAGTTTGAGGATAATTTACGTGGCCAAATTTCTGATGTAGCTTGCTGCTGATTAATACCAGATTCAGTTGCTTTATAAACAGACTTGATGACAGTATTCCTGTCTGTAGCAGTTAATGGCCTTCTGCAGATTTTCTGTTGTACTGCATTCCCCTGTGGCAAATTACCATGGCCAGGGGAACTACTTTGGTGTCAGTTGCTGTAGTTCTAGGAAACTTGATGAAATGGGAATAAAAGTGATTTTGTTTTGAATATTTAACTGACTACAAAATTGTACTGTAGTAAATACTGCTGGGGATCCTTGGGAGTTTTGTTACTGTAAGAAAGATTTACATCTTAAGGCGAAATAACATACTTAACACACAAGTAATAGGTGACTCTATAGTCAGGCACACTGATGTCCCACTCACTAGGCTGGACAAGCAGAAGGTTACTGTTAGCTGCCTGTTGGGAGCCAGAATCCACCACATAACACAAGCACTCAGGTCACTCCAGAATAAGCACAAATATGACTGTCATTGTTCATGTTGGTGTGAATGACCTGAGACGCATCTCCCTGGACTACATGAAAAGAGACATGGAAGAGCTTTCTGATCATGTAGTCCAGGCTGGTATGACCCTGACCCTGAGTAGCATCCTGCCCTCACCAAGAATGATACCTCAGTATAAAGAAAAAAATTATCAATTTCAACAATTGGCTATGCTTCTGGTGTCATTCAAAGGAGATCCAGTGTCTGTCAGCCTGGGACAACATGCTCGACAAGCCGCATTGCTTCGCAAGAGACATCTTGCACCTGTCACCCCTAGGCTTTCGAATAATGGCCAAGGCTCTTGCTGCCCCTGTAGTGCCTTTTTTAGGCAAGGCTCAAAAGTCAAACCCACCTCTGTAAATAGCACAATTAACAAAAAACTGAGGGTTATGGTACTCAACACCAGGAGTTTAAATCTCAAAATGCACATGCTCGAAGCACTCCTCAGTATGGAGAACGTTGACATCTATGCAGTAACTGAAACCTGATTCAAGGCTCCAGAGAGCACACCCAGCACTACTGGGCTACAACTCATACCAAATGTTTCGGCCACAGAACACGGACCGAAACACAAAAGGAGGCGGTGTATCCATATCCATCAAGGATACTGACACTTCCAGGTTAGTGGCACAGCATGATACCTCTGAGATCATCCATGTGCAACTAACATCGGGCAAATCTGCAATGCAAATTGTGGCCTGCTACAGATCACCCTCCATGACCCAGGACCACCACTCCACCTTTTTGGAGACACTGGAAACATAAAGGTCCTGCCGAACACCCTGATATTGGGCGATTTCAATTACCCTACCATTCACTGGGAAAACTACTCGAGTACAAACTCCCAGGCCCAGCACTTCCTGGAATTCATCAACTCAAACACCCTGGATCAACTGGTAAACTCCCCTACCAGAGGTGAAAACTTATTGGACCTGGTCATCACCAACATGGGCGACAGGTGTACCACATCGGAGGTCAACCTGTCACTGGTTAGATCAGACCATAAACTAATCACTCTGGATGTCCACACCCCACCACCACCCCCAACTAAGGAAACCATAGTAAAAAACTTTTCTAAAGCAAACCTCACCTTACTTAAGACAGAGGTGGTAAGTTTCACTGCCCCCACACTAAAGGATAACGCTGCCCAAGATGCAGAAACCTTTACAAATGCACTCTTTGAGCACCTACAAGGATGCATGGATCGTGCCATCCGTAGCAAAATCAAGACTCACTCCTCTAAGAGAAGGAAACCAGTTTGGTGGACCCCTGCCATAAACAGCCTATACAATAGAAGGAGGAAACTAGTTCAGAAAAAAAGCAAATCCCAAGAAGGAAAGACATCCCTGATTAGTATCAGTAAGAAACTAAGGTCCCTCATAAAATCATCCAAGGCTAATTTCGAAAGAAAAATAGCCAAGGATTCAAAAGATAATCACAAAGCCTTCATTAGCTATGTTAAGAATCTAAGTGGCAACTCGCAGATATGCACTGAACTATTGCAAAATAGCACAAAATATACTGAACCTACCAACATCCTGGCAGGTAGATTGAGTGCAAACTTCACCCCCATCTCACCCCCAAAAGGGCCCACAACAATATCGGAAAAGTGTAGTGTCCCAGAAATCACAGACGCACAGGTGAAAACAGCCCTTTCAGAAGCCAAAAACACAGCGTCAATGGCGCCAGATGGTGTCCCAGGCTGAGTCTTGCATGAACTACAGAATGAACTATCCCCCCACCTAAACACGCTGTTCAGCCTCAGCCTCTCCACAGGTTACGTGCCCATAGAATGGCACACAGCAACGGTTATTCCTCTCTACAAAGGAGGGGCCACAACTGACCCTGGTAACTATCGCCCCATAAGCCTGACTAGCCTGGTCTGCAAGGCTATGGAGCGCATCATCATGGAACTCATTAACAAAGACATTGGGAACCTCCAAACACTTAACCTGACCCAGTTCAGCTTTGTTAAGGGCAGATCATGCCTACTAAACCTGGTTGACTTCTTCGAGACAGTCACCAAGGCCATAGATGAGGGAAAGGTGGTTCACACAGCCTGCCTTGACCTCACCAAGGCTTTCAAAACCATTCTCCACTCGGGTATTACAGAAAAACCCACCAGCCTGAACATAAACCCCTATGTCACGAGATGGGTTGCCAACTGGCTTACAGACAGAACTCAAACGGTAAGAATAGCAGGCTCCAGGTCCGACTCTAAATCAGTCACAAGTGGTGTCACAAGTGGTGTCCCGCAAGGCTTGGTCCTGGGACCCCCACTGTTCAACATATACTTCTCAGAAGTACAGGCAAACACAGGAGGACTATGGCTAACCAATTTCACCAATGACTGCAAACTGGGAGCCATAACTGACTCTCCGGCTGACACGGACATCCTCCAAAAGGGCCTTACTGAGACGGACACCTGGTGTCAAAGTCACGGGCGCAAGCTAAATGCCAAAAAATGCATAGTCATCCAGTTTGGGAAAAACAAAACACCCACAAATTACCACATAGGTGGCAGCCCCCTTAATACAGAAGAGGTAATAAGAGATCTGGGGACCCAGGTAGATAATAATCTCTCCTTTGACAATCATATTGCCAAAGTAGTTAGGAAATCCTTCTGTGTGGCCCATCTAATTACTAAAGGGTTCGCATCTAGAAATAAAGAAGTTATAGTGCCCCTCTTCTCGTCACTCATCAGACCCATCATAGAGTACAATGCCCCATTTGGGATGTACCTCACAAGACACTTCCAACAGCTGGAAAGACCACAAAAGTACCTCACCAAGAGGATTACTGGCCTCAAACATGTGTCTTATGCAGCCCGACTGAAAAAACTCTGGCTGTACTCAGTGGCATATCGCTTACTCAGAGGTGATCTCTGCCTGACTTACAAAGCCATGTCCAACTCAGAATTGATGGACATGCTCCACCTAAGGAAATCCAAGTCACTGCAAGCCATGCGCTCTAGTGAGTTAAACCTCGACACAACAATAAATAGAACATGCTGGAGAGATAGATTCCTGTCACAGAGACTCCCCATGTTTTGGAACAAAATTCCAAACTACATTAGGCAGAGCCCCTCACTAACACACTTCAAGAGAAACCTTGACGAGTGGATGGGTAACAGAAAATACACCCCTGGGATCACTTCATTGGCTCTGCTTGACAGAGGAGCAGTTAATTAATCAATGGGGCAGCGAAAGCCGACACACTCTGTCTAGGCTTACAAATCCCCTCGGGCAGATACCTACCTATGAATCTGTATCAGAGGTCCAGAAGTACCTGCACGTAAATCGTATGGAATGACAGCCAAGGCAGAAAAGCCTATGTTGTTGTCTACAGCATGCAGTGAAATGAGATTTAGTCAAGTCTATGTTCCAGGTAGCAGCAGTAACTTGCAGTCAGTTCTGTGTGGGCCTCTTCAGGAGAGAGGTGACTTTGCTGGGACCACTTACACACAACACAAATGGCAAGCAGAATGTATTGGAGAGGTGATTCAGTGTGTGACAGGGAACAATATCTGAACCACATTTGGTCTTTAGTAAGTGTAGTGTAAGTGAGAGGGAAATAAGGATGACAAAAGTCTTCTAGGTCTGCTGAGGACTGCAGTACAAGTACTTTGTGCTGCTATATAGATTCAGAGGTGTGTACTATGCAAATGACCACAAGGGCCTTTTTAAGCCTAGCCATGCATCCCAAATCTCAGACAAGTTCTGGTATCCTTGACAAGTGTAAACAGGGGCTGGAGATTAAACATTTACAGGTTGCCTGTGTCAATTAGAGACATAGGTGCCAAACCAGGAATGAAATTTTTTGTTCTCCATCCAATTGTCCAACTTACATTTGAGTTCGGTTAAGTTGGAACTGTGCTTCACATTGATGGGGAGCCTGTTCTAGAGGAGGGGTCATCTGTGGGATATATACTTGTCTGTCCAGCAGGTCCTATTTATATCACCAACAAGGTGTAAATTGGGTAATTCTGGTAATATTTATTTTCTGGATATTTAGGAGGTCCATCGGAGTGGGGTCTGACAGTGCCTTGTATGCCAGGTATAGATCTCCCCTCAACAGCCTGAAGGAAACAGAGTATGGGGATTGGGCCTTGTGGCAGTCTGCATAGGACATGTTACTTACACCCTGTATTATTTTAGTGCTAAACCTTTGTGGACGTTCCAATGGTTGGATGTGCCTGGTTAGTTATATACCAAAAAGAACATTGTACACAATGATAGGTCTGATGACTGTTGAATGCAGTAGAACAATGACCTCCTTGGACCTAGATGCCATACCTTTGTTTATAAGTCGCACAACATAGAATGATTTCCTCACTACTGTAGACATGTGAGGGTCAATTGCTATCTATGTGTATCCCCAAGTCCTTGACTATTAGGTCGACACTTAGGGTAATACTGTCAATATGATAGTTACAAGGTATGGATCACTTCCTGAAGGATACTATTATGCATTTCTTGGGATTTAGTTTTTTAGCCATGGTGTGACATCCTGTCTTTGGGACAGTAGTCAAGAAGCCTGAATGCTCACAACTGACACTGGTAAGGGACGTTCACTAGGAACAATTATAGATACACACGTTATTTCCAGATGCAGCTCTCTGCACCAAGGACAATTTACCTAAACAATGTTTACTGGAATGTTTTAAGTTAACACCTGGAGTTTACAGAAAAAAGTTTCATGAGTATAGATGAAAGGCAGATGAAAGTGTATGTGATTACATTCCTGAGTTAAGCACTTATTTTCATAGGTGGGTGAGAGGGTATAAGGACGCTACTTGTGAAAATCTGGCAGAACTTTTGGTGAGGGAACAAGTCCTTAGCACTTTGCCTGAGGACATGAGAATTTACTTGGCAGTTCAGGAGTGTAAATCTGCATATGAGCTGGTGAGAAAAGGCAATCTCTACTTAGTAAGCAGGGCCTCACTGCACAAAAAGGGGACATCCAGTGCTGCACATGGATATAAGGGAACCTTTGGTGGGCAGCCTAAACCAACCCAACAGAGTCCACCAGTAACAGGTGAAGCCACTAGTTCAGGTACATGGCTAGGATCAAGATATAGATGTTTAACTAGGGGGAACATGTAGCATACAGATGTCCACTTAGGCAAGGTGGGGAACAAATGGTGGGGGTGCCAGCAAGTGGGAATATCAGTATGCAAGTAGTTAAGTTGTCTGGAGACAACAGGGGTACCAAACTATCACTAGAGTTTGTATCCTATCTTAGTGGATGGAAAACAGGCCACTGCTAAGAGAGCATAGCCTCTGACATAACCATTGTGAAGCCTGCAGTGGTTAAAGAGGAGCAGTACTTGCTTGGGCAGTCCACTCCAGTCAGATCTTTGGGCTGGACCCCATTTCAAATGCCTTTGGCCAGGGTTCACCTTGACTGGGAGGGTGGAAAGGTAAGCAAGCAAGTAGGTTTGTTTGAGAATATTCCTGTAGATGTCTTGATAGGGAATGATTTGATAATGCAGTGTCTTGTGTGCATACAGTTACATGCAGTCAGGCTTGGAGACAGGCATGTGGGTCTGCTAGCATGGGGGAACCCAGACAGACCCCACACCTGAAGCCAGGGCTGTTGAGGTGGCTATTTCAAGGAGGGAGCTACCCTGTAGCAGTGAACCTGAAGGTGAGCCACAGCTGCTGGTAGGTACTGATGTTCCCTTGGACAGAATGACTTCAAGGACAAAGGTGAGTGGTCGTACCCAAGCTGACAGTGAGACACATCTGTCAGATAATACCAGGTTTCCTGTGGAAAGGGACTGGCAGACAGGTTCAGCTCTTGGACCCTACACCATGAGGTTTGAGAGAGGTAGCTAAGGAGTCGCCTGATCTTCAAGGAAACAGGAGTCTATATACTGGAGCAATGGTTTACTGTACAGAGAGTGGACCTCTGAGGGGGGCTAGAGAGTGAGGTACTACATCAATTGGTACTGCCTAGAGCCTACTGTTTGGCACTTCTAGCCAGAGCCCATGACATTTGTTTTGCCGGGCATATGGGCATAAAGCATACCAACAGATGTATTATGCAGAACTTTTTTTGACCTGGGATTGCAAGGGATGTAACAGGCTACTGCAAGACCTGGAGCAATGCCAAAATGTAGGCAAGGTGGAGACAAGATCAGGACTCCTTTGATGCCGTTGCCTGTGACTGAGGAGCCATTTCAGAGGGTAGCTATGGATATTGTGGGGCCTCTGAATACTCCCAAGTTCCACAGAGAAGAAGTGTATCCTGATGGGAGTAGATTATGCTACTAGATATCCTGAAGTGGTGGCTTTGTCTTCTATTGAGGCAGAGTGGGTGGCAAATGCTTTGTGAGAAAGTTTCAGCAGGGTAGGTTTCCGGAGAGAAATAAATACTGACTCATGTCGTGCCAGTTTCATGTCAGACTTGCTGGCTTGTCTGTGAGAGTGTTGTGGGGTGATGCACCTAAAAACCACCCCCTACCATCCCCAGGCTAATGGCCATGTGGAGAGGTTAAACTCTACACTAAAGGCCATGCTATGGACATTTGTAGACTAGTTTCTGAGAGAGTGGGACAAATATTTGCTCCATCTGCTGTTTGTCTATAGAGAGGTACCCCAGGAATCCACAGGTTTTTCACCCTTTGAGTTGCTGTATGGGTATAGGGTGAGGGGGCCTTTAGATTTGATTTGTGATGAGTGGGAGAGTTACTGTGAATCCCAGAAGGAGTCTGTTGTAGCATATGTCCTAAACTTCAAGACAAGGCTTAGGGAGCTTCTGGGACTGGCCCAGGAGTACATGGCAGGAGCTCAGCAGCAGAAAAAGATCTAGTATGACAGGAATGCTCGAGCCCGAGAGAATGCTGTGGGACAGCAGGCTATGGTTCTCATTCCTGTCAGATACAATAAGCTGCAGGCAGCTTGAGGAGAGACCCTTCAAAGTGGTAAGGAAGGTCAGTGATGTTAACTACATGGTAGAACTGCTAGGCAGGAGGCAGGAGCACAAATTGTACCATGTTAACATGATGAAACCTTACCATAATAGGGAGACCCTGGTGTTGAGTATTTGCAGTGGATGGCAGGAGGAGTCTGAGGGGGATCTAATGACTGATCTCCTCACTGAGACTTGGACTGACACCTCAGTGAAAGGGGTAGCAATGTCCCAGCAGCTATCCCCTACCCAAGTTTGAGAAATCCAAGCAGTGTTACAGGAGTTTGGGGGCATGTTCAGTGGGAAACATGGGTGTACCCACCTGGTACAGCACCATGTGGATACAGGACCCCAAAGGTGTACCAGGCAGGCCCCTTACAGGGTGCCTGAGTGAGTCAGACAGACTCTGAGGGTGGCAATACAGGAAATGTTGGAACTAGGGGTAATCCAGGAGTCCAGCAGCCCCTGGGCCTCCCTAGTGGTGTTGGTACTAAAGAAAGATGGCAGCACCAGGTTCTGTGTGGACTACAGAAAACGAAATAGTCACACAGAGTCAGTTGCTTACCTCATGCCTGGGAAAGATGAGGCCTTAGAGCAGCTGGGTGGGGCTAGGTATCTGACCATTATTGATATGACCAGGAGCTACTGGCAGGTGCCCTTGACTCCCACTGCTAGAGAGAGGTTAGCTTTTGTGACTCTTTTCAGATTATACAAGTTCACAACAATGCTGTTTGTGATGAATCCTATATCCTAGCAGGAACATGAGATTATGCCCTTGCTTACCTGGATGATATTGCTATTTACAGACATTCCTGGCTTGATCACCTTCAGTATGTCAGGGAGGTCCTGGGCAGACTGCAAAGGGCTGGGTTGACCATTAAGCCCAGTAAGTGTCAGGTGGGTATGGTAGAGGTTTCTACATGGGATACAGAGTGGGGCTGGGAAGATCAGGCCAGAACCTGTCAAAGTGGAAGCTATTCAGGCATGGCTTGTCTTGGTTACCAAAAAGCAGGTGAGGGCATTCTTGGGGACATCAATGTACTATAGAAAGTTATTACCAATTATAGCACCACTCCTGCTCCCCTCACAGACATGATGAGGAAAAACAGGCCAGATAAGGTAGTATGGACCCTATGAGCAGGCATTCCAAAACTTTAAAGGGTCTTTGGGAGGACCCCTGCTAGCCAGTGCAGATTGCAGTAAAGAATTTGTTGTGCAGGTGGATGTTTCAAACCATAGGGTGGGGGACTGTACTTAGCTAGGCTTCCTCAGAGGGAGAAGAGCACCCAGTGGTCCATCTCAGCTGTAGATTCCAACCTAGGGAGGAATGTTATTCAGCTGTAGAAAAAGAATGTCTAGGCATAGTATGAGCACTGCAGAAACTTCAACCCTAACTGTATGGAAAGAAATTCACTGTAGTTACAGATCACTATCCCTTAACATGGCTAAGTAGAGTCAGCAAGCAAAATGCTAAGTTATTAAGGTGGAGCCTAGTTGCAGGCGTATGATATGACAGCTCAGCACATAGTGGGGTCAGCAGTGCTAATGCAGATGGGCTGTCAAGCTAGGGTACAGGTTAATTTGTTATCATAGTTTATCATAGTTTAAACAATCAGTATCAAACAATTTAAAAACAACAATTACAATTTTACCATGAAGTAAGGGAGTCAGGAACTGTACCCAGAGCCCTTGGTCAACATTGTACTGTTTACATACTCTTTCAAATATATGAATAAAACTATCACAATTATCACCCTCTGTAAACTGTGGAAGACATTTGCTGACCTTTATTTCTTCTGGGGTTTGGTTATTCCCTTCCCCATTACCTCAATAACCCTGATGAAAAGTCAGCATCTCCCTCTCATGCTGACTCCTGTTCTCATTTTCTTCAGCCTTCAAATATCCTATTGGTTGAAGGTCTGAGCTATGACTAAGGCTGAAATCATTTCCTCTTTAGTCAGGTTGGCATGCATCAATACTTTGGCTTTGCATACCTTGGCCAACTGTTTTTTTTGTCAGCTTGCCATAATCCTCTGCTGATATTTTTGCCTGCTTTCCCTGAATAAACTAAACTAAAAAAAAAATAAAACTGTTGAGAAAACAAAACTCTGTATGTTTGCCTTGTGACTACTGAGAGTACACCCACCTTTAGTGACAACTGCCTACAGGCTACAGAAGTTCAACTAATGTCTACACCACTGCTCACCAAGATCTGACGTTGCCTCTCTGGGCTAGTAGTCAAGGAGCCTGCATCCTCACCACTGACATTGGTAAGGGGAGTTCACTTGGAACAAAAATAGATACATGCATTATTTCCAGATGCAGCTCTCTGCACCAAGCACAATTTCCCTTAAGAGCACATAGGGAACACACTCAGTCCAGGATCTGGGTTTTCCTTCTTTCTCTCTAGGCCTCCAGTAAGACTCCCCACTGGCACAGCTGTAGAGTTGAATTCTCAGCTGAGTGTCCCAGGCCAGGTCCTCCATCACGCTGGCTGTGAAACCAGTGCTCTGTGCCGTTGCTCCAAGTAGCTAACACACATGCACTCTTTGAGATTTGATTTTTACAGACACACACACACACACACACACACCTGGGAAAGCTGGCACAGATTTACTAGCCATGCCCCTCTGCCCAGACTACAAGGTAGATACTGCCACAGGACACTCCAAAGCCAGCTGCTCTAAGGCTCTTACAAGGGTACCCAATTATACTGAGTAAAATTAATATTAATACAAATGGTAGTGTTTGACCAATGCAGTAAGGCTTTCAGGAGTGGCCTCAGTGTCACCAAATAAATATAAGTACTCTCAAAGGTTAAAATAGTCCGTAAAGAACAAGTAATAATGAAAAGTTTAAATATATTTAATAATAAATAATAAAAGAACATGAAAATACTATATATCTATTTACAGTAAACACCAGAGTTTCAGTCACAGGAAATATTAAAATAACACAAATGAATAGATTCACACAGATACAGAAAAACAGTACTTAACTAATTTCACTATATTTTCCTACCTGATTTAAAGAATTACTATTGCCTGGTTACTTACTAAAGCAAGGCAAGATGAAATATGCGAGTGGTCTTCCTTCTTTGTTAGGTTTCAAAAGCAGACTGTTCTAAGACTTCTGTATCACGTAATATTAAAACATCATTTCAGTGCTGGATTACAGAATAACATCACATTCATCTGGTCATCTGACTTCTGGTTTCCATACTACCCCCCTTTATTAGAAACTGAACCAGAACCTCACACATATGTGTTACCATACACACAGACAGAGCTTTGCTAAGATGTGTTATAGCATCTGGAAGGCATAAAACCATTTCAACACTTCAACCTTTCCAGGGTAGCAATTAGTTCATTGCTAAGGACAATACAGCAGGATTCCTAGTCTTTGTTTTTACAGACATTTTGTGTCTGGCTGCAATCAAAACTGTACGATACAATTTTGATGGCCTAAACCAGGTAATTTACTTTCTAACTATTTTTCAAAGTTAGCTGGACTGAGATTAACTTCTTCTCTTCCAGTATCCTCTGTTACAATATTAATTTCAACAGTTACAATAGAGTCTGACATACAGGTGTATTTCTTTTTCTGTCCAGCAGGACAGACTCTTGGTACATTTTTTAACGCAAACAACGTACAAATACATTTTCAACACAAGCACCTGTATAAATCAGTTTAATATACAAATGACATATAATTCTTTACAAAACTCCAAGTAGCTATGGTAGCAATTGTTACACATCCACTGCCCTACTTCTCACACTGCCACACATGGCTCTGACACAATTTACTTGTCTGTGTCTGTCCTTCTTGGAGAAAATCAGTGTCAGTGAGAAATTCTATGATTGCTCCTAATTTGCAATAGTCTGCAAATTTAATCAGCCAGAGGCCCAAACATTGTCCTCGACTTCAGAGATGTAAATGTCAAAAGGAGCAGTCCCAGGACCGATCCCTAAGGGATTCCACTTGTGAATGGCCTCTTTGTAGCAGTGGACTCCCCAATTCTAAATTTTGGTTTCTGTAAATGAGCCAGCTGGCTATCCACTAGGTGACATAAGGGTTTATACCGAATCTCTTGCGTTTATCAACAATGCCTGAGTGGGGTTTTGTGTCAAATGCCTTTACCAGGTCAAGATAGACACTGCGGACAGTTTTGCCTTCATCCACTGCTTTGGTGACCTTCTCAAAGAAATCCAGCAGGTTGAGTAGGCATGATCTGCCCTTGATGAATCCAAATTGAGTTGGGTCCAGTGTTTGGAGATTTCCTATATCATTATTGATCATTTCCATGATAATTATTTCTATGAGTTTGTAATTTGTAGGGTCTGTAGATGGCCCACCTTTGTGCAGAGGGATGATTGTTGCTGTTCTCCATTTGTAAGGCTATAGTTAAACAGCAATTTCAGAGGGCCTGATAGGTCATGTTCCATCCTAATTAGAAGGCATTCTGGGATATTTTTGGAGCCATCAATGTAGTGCTCTTGGCTTTAAGCAAGAGCATTGATGACCTGCTCCCTAGTGATAGTAAGGGCAATTATATTTAATGGCATTTCCTGAGGGGGAGTTAAAAGAGAGAGAGAGGGGTGAAGTTAGACCTGAATATATGTGCTAAAAGGTTTGCTATACCTTCTGGCTCAGTATAGGTGGCTCCATTAACAATGAGCTCTGCACACAGTTGTGTATTGCCTTTGATATTGTGGACATAGCTAAAGAATGCCTTGTATTTTTCCTTGTCCACGGAGGTCAAATTTACCTCAAATTTGGTTTTGGTAGGCTTTATCTGTCCCCTGAGTTTTTGTTTGTTTAGTTTGATGAGAGTGTTTTTGTCCTGCTGGGTGCTACACCTCCTAATTGTTACCACAATTTTCTTCCTTCTGTTATACAGCCTATTGATATTGGAAGCTTGTTTTTGAATTATTCTTTCTGTACTTCCTCCTTTGTGGGTACGGCTACCTCTATGCAGCTATTAACATGCTTGCATAGGCTTTCTGTGAACAGTTCCACATAGCTAGCTCTGTTCTCAGTGTTTATGGTGGCTTGAAATTTTGCCAGATTATCATTTAATAGTAGAAAGTTAGCCTTAGATTAGTTCCTGAACATTGCAGGGTTAGCTGGGGTTCCAGATTTTATTCTTGCTCCAAAGAAGACCGTTTTCTGGTCTGACCTTATAAGAGAAGACATTACACTAAGGGGTGTGCAGTACTCTCCCATATTAGTGTGGACCAGATTCAGTCCATTTGCACTCATGCTTAGAATAGTGACAATTTGGACAAGGGAGTTTGTGTTTACAAAATCCAGTAATCTCTGTGCCTGCCCATTCATATACAATTCCCAGGTAATAGTGGAGTAGTTAAAGTTGCCCATGAATATGGTATTGGGTTGGATGTTGAGTGTTTCCAATAAGTTTAAATACGTATTATGGGTTTCCTGGGTCATAGAGGGGGACCTATAGCTTTCAAGGAAGTTGTATGGGATTTTACCTATGGTGATATGGGAGACCTCTCTGTGTAAGCACATTTTTGTGCATTTTGGAAAAAAAAATGTTTTTTTAAAGGAGTGTCCTATACCATCAGTTATATCAGTCTGTGTTTCTGAATATGTGTATGTTTGTTTTTCTATGTATATGTGTCTGAGTCTGTACGTCTGTGCTTCTAAATGTATGCGGGTATACGTGTGCAGACAATAAATAACTGCACAACTTAAATTTTGGATTTAAACTCTTTCCTTTAAAAATGATTACATATAGTTTGAAACATTAGATGGGGGAACTATTTTACATAAAAAAAAAAAAACAGAACAGTTTAACAGATAGCACATTCTCAAAGTGCAATAATGCCCTCTAGGATGTGTTATTAATGCAAATAATGCCCTTCCATGGATGCAGAGGCCCTCTTTCTGCAGCGTCAGGCTTCAGAACACGTGTGAGTGTATGTTATTTACACAATAACACACACCCTGTCGTGCATTACTTGGTTATAAAAAGTCATTTTGATGAATTAATGTGATTTAGTATTATCATGGATGTCAGTTTAAAACATCTGTAGCAATGAGTTTGTGACAGACCTTTTCTATGTGGCACTACGAGGAACATGGACCTTTTAAGACTCAAAATGAGGAACATTCCTCTTAATGGAGTACACTTGAGAGATATGGTCAGAGCATGAGCTAGGGCAAAATTAGCAGGAAATCTTGTGAGACTGTAATAGAAAAATTGAATATAGGAGTTTAATTAAACAGAGGATGCTAGTTTGGGTCTGCTTGCTGTCATAACACAGGATTGGGCCAAGGTAAACACATATATATTCTAAGTTTCTTTCCTTTTGGCATTAAAATGCGATATTTAAGTACTTATACTAATGGAATCTAAACACTGTAATAACAAAAGGCATGAAAAATGCATGTCATAAGGACTGGAGGGAAACCACTGGAAAGACAGCTGTCTGGAAAGTTTTGCATATTTTTTCCTTTTTTTTAAAGTTAGGAGTTGTGACAGATTAAATATGGAATTGGATACCTTTTCCACTGTATTGCACAACATAAACTGTGATAGCAAGTGCAATTTTTATGTTTCTTGACCCCTCACCTAATCTGATGCTGGCACTTGCAATAACATTGATGTAGGCTTTGTGAAGTTACTGATTGTTTTTGACAAAGGCTTCAGAGCTCACGGATACCCTTTTTTTCATTTGGAGTAGATTTCTACCTTTACTTCATGCCATAGCTTTCAACTTATTCGGGAAATAGGGTCATGGTTTAAAAGATAACCTTCTTTTAAGAAGGCAGGTAATAAAAAAGTATCTGCCAGCCCACTGATGTATTGTTTTAAATGTAGGCTGTACTTCTTACGTTCCCGGTTTTGGTTTGATCTTGAGCTGCTGGGGGTCAGATGCAGTGGGAAAGGCGAGACTCTGAGAACTGTTAGCTCAGCAGTGATCCTGCTGCAGTGTTGACATCCAGGTTTGTTATGATCCAGTGAAAGACAGATTAGGTAGCCATTGTGCCGAGAACCCTTAAACCCTTCCCTCAAACACAGAGAACCTCCACCTACTAAATACAGTGTGAAATAATAACTCCTCAAAATAGGTATATTCCATAAGGGAACTCTTTTGCTTTTGGGAAGGATTGACAGTATGTTTTAGTGAAAAAGGAATTTTCAAACAGCTGCTTACAGATCTTATTGCATCTACGACTAACTGGGAAATGAGTTGATGGAAATGTGTCACTACAAGTTTCATTTTCTTTTAAAAATGAAAATGAAGGAAAGTTGCATATGCTACAAGTCACCCCCAGGTCAAAAGTTCACAGTACCGCAGCCCTTCATTAAGTACCTCCTGTGCCTTATGGGCATTCGGGCCAGGGACCTAGAAACAGCACTTGACAGAGGCTTGGGAAATTAAGATGTAATAAAGGAGAGGTGGTGGTCAAGGAAAAGCTGCGTGGAATAAAGCAAAATAAAAATACAGTACTTCAGGGCTAATGATGAGTTCTGACAGAAGTTTGAGAACATTTCATAGAGCTTCTCATTACATACATGTTTAACTCTGTCCATGTCTTTTCCTTCATGCAAGTCTTTTATTCTGTGCAGGGCATTTATTTTAATGCATGCAGATATCGGACCTTGCATGGCTGCCTCTGTTTCCTGTGTAAAGGTATATTCACTTCAGTCGTCATTCTGGAAATTATATTTTTCTCAGTATGATTTTTTTAAATTGGACTAATTATTTTCCATGTGCACAGTTGCTTTGATGCCAGTGGACTAAAATAATCATATTCGAAGATAAACGTGACAGCACAAGGCATTCATAAAACATGCTATAATGAACCTTACTGGGAATACTGCAGCCAGTGCTTCACATATGATTAAGCAGTAAACTGATATGTATATTTATTAAAATATTTATCGTAACAGTAGACTGCAATTAAAACACTAAACCTGCCTAAAGTACTAGATATTTTATCAGGTAGTTGTGTACATTAAACCCACACCATGAACATTTATTTGAGTCTACCACCATTATCTATTATGGGGAGCTAATTTTTCTATTCAGAACCAACTAAACAGAAGCTACCATCAGTGTTAACACTAGCAGTGCACATTAATACTGTATGAGCACCAGTGCACTAACCCAACCTCAAAGTATACAGGAAGACCAGTAAAATGTAGCATTTCTAATTTATATATATATATATATATATATATATATATATATATATATATATGTGTATATATATATATATATATATATATATATATATGTATATATATATATATATATATATATATATATATATATATGATTTTGTATGTGTGTGTATAGTATATATAAATAGATTGATATGAAAACAATGTTCACATAAAACTGGACCACATCAGCCCCTCTATGTCAAATGGAACCTAAAGTCAAAAATGAACATTTTAACAATGTAAATTAAGTAAATATCATGTTTCCTCCCACATCCCAAAGTCATGCTGTAGGTGGATTGGACACTGTAAGTTGGCCGTAGGTGTGAATGCATCTGTATATGTGCCTTCTGTGGAAGGTTGGGTGCCGGGCTGGCAACTCGACACCGTAAAAACTCCACTGCCAATCATGAGCGGGCAGGTGATCCGCTGTGGCGAACCCTAACCGGGAAAAAGGTGAAAGAAGAGGAAGAAACTAATTAAATATGACAAAGCACTTAACTAATAACCATAGAAACTCACACCTAAATTTGTAATTTTATTGTCAATATATATATATATATATATATATATATATATATATATATATTAGAAATGCTACATTTTACTGGTCTTTCTGTATACTTTGGGGTTGGGATAGTGCACTGGTGCTCATACACACACACACACACACACACACACACACACACACACACACACACACACACACACACACACACACACATATGGGTGTACTACTTATTAACAAAAAGACCTAAAGCTGACTGACAGAATATAGACCATATATTGTAAAAAATATGGAAGTCAACATGTCACTATGCATGTACCGAGAAACAAGCTTGACACATGCAATTTATTAGTTTTAAATAACAAAACTAAACTTTTTACCTCACACATTCCCTGCTACTTATGAATACTAATTTCGACATCGCAAAAACATAGGATAAGGGCAACTTTCCCCAACCCCTGAATTTGTGCGATCTTGTACACTTGTCGATCAACACAGACAACTAGATAGCTGTTGGTCTTTCACACACTTGATATATTCACTAGCACCTATATATAGTACTTGTATGTGTGTGTGTGTGTGTGTGTGTGTGTGTGTGTGTGTGTGTGTGTGTGTGTGTGTGCGTGCGTGCGTGCGTGTGTTTGTTTATATGGTTTCAGTTGAGAAGAGTGAACTCTCATATGCGCAAATGCTTTTTACTGGTGTAAGAAAGGTGAATGGTTATAAGTGAACATTCTCTTCAATGGTGGTTTTTGATGGCAGCCTTTTGAATGAACCACAACGAATACACAAACAACTGAAAGCAACAACAGCCCCTGGTGTAGGATGGAGCTTCAAAAGTTCAAAGGTTTCATAGCTGATTATTTTCTGCTAATAGTTTCAGTTGTGTTATCTAAAATGTATACTAAAATTGTGCTTAAATCTTGGATGTTAATGTGCGAAAAATAAAATGGTAGAAATGTTTGCATTTGACAAATTTAAAAGTGGTCTAATACTAGTGCTCGAGTGCCACATGAACCTATGAACCTATGAACCATACTCTCACAACCCACAGTCTCAAAGCCAAGGACGCGATCATCTTGCAGTTTGGGTAGGCTGCCACTCATACCTAAACTTGAATACGAGTTCAGACAAGCAGCTGCTGCGGCTTACCTGCACAAATTATTTGACCTGCGTGAGATAAGTGCAGTAACCATGGTGAGATAGTGGGGGAGGGGAGTGCGAGTGTGGATTAGGGCACTGTTTGGAAAGGGAGTTTTGGGTTTAGGAAGTGGGGAGTAGATTTTATGTTTAGGGAGAAGGGAGTTGTTTTAAGTTAGGGACTGAGAAGGGGTGACTTAGGGTTAGGGCGTAGAAGGGGGGTTTTAGGTTTAGGGAGTGGGAAAGGAGTTTTAGTATTAGGGAGCAAAAAGGTAGTCTTAGGTTTAGGGAACAAAGTGGGTGTCTTAGCGTTAGGGACTAGGAGGGTTTTAGGTTTAGGGAGTACAAAGAGAGTTTTGGGATTAGAGGAGTTAAGGTTCTGGTAGTACTATATAAATCTATTGGATAGAGTACTGGGAGCTATGCAGTTATGAGAGATTGAGCTAGTGGGAGTTCAAACACTTGCCTCCTTGAGCAAGTGTGCCATGATGATATAGGTCAGAAGCACTTGTAGTAGATTCATTTAAAAGGGCTTACCCTGATCATTAGTAAAGGGGTTATTTTACAGTGATACTACTGACAGTGAATATGTTGTATTAGTATCGAGATTGTTAAGTAATAAAACTGTTTTAAAACAAAGCAGTCTAAACCTATGGTTATGCATGTGTCAGATTCTAGTAACAAACAAAATATCAGTTGTAGATTTAGTAAGTTTTAAGTGTGGGAAAATAGGCCACATAGCTAGATTTCATACTAGTACTGGCAGCAGCATTATCCCAAATATAAATGTAATCATTGAAAAGACCGCTGCTAATGATATTGTTCCTATGGAATGTGATGAACTGTGTGGAAGAACAGAAATTATGTTATACATATGGAATATGATGAAGTCTCTTCAAGAATAGTAGAATCAGTATTATGCTATGCAAGTTTCATTAAGAGTAATGTCTTAACTGATATCAGCTTTTCAAAAAACAGATGAAAACGCACCTAAAAACCCACTGGCTGTGCCCTTGCTCCAATCCTGACTGACCCCAGCAAACTTACTATTTCTCCTTAGTCTGCTCATGTGCACTTTTGCTCTTCTGTTCTAACTTAAACTGACTTCCACGGTCCCTCTATTTATTTCTGTTCTCCTGTTCTTAGTTCTGCTTGACTCCCCTCACCTCTTTATTGTCTGTCTCCTGCTTCTTTTTAGCTGACTTCCTATAATCCTGTTTTACCTCTTACAACTCCTCTCTAACTTTTATTTCCCCCTCTCCCTTTCCTTCTGCTAGTTCCTGACCTCACTAAGTCCAGACCTCCTGTACCCAATAGTAGCCTTACATTATTTTTCCTTTCTCTCACGTTCTTGCCTTTATACTTTCTTCAGCCTCTTAAAATCCTTTTCACCTCTAACCTGCAGGTTCACTTTAACCACTTATTACTTACAACTAATACCTACTTATTGTTCATGACTAACTACTATGGACATTTTTCTACTTTAAATATTTATGTTGATACTGAAACTGTTCTCCTCAGTGTCCAAATGATTTTTAAATTGTAATCTACTCAGCAAAACGTATTTGTATAATACTTTATTAGTTTAGTTGTATAGTTAGTATTACTGGTAACCTTATAAACTGTAGTGTATTTTAGTTTTTTGATAGTGGAGCTTTTCTCCTCGGGCCTCTGCTGAAAATGGACATGTATCCAGCCAGACTAGCCCGGTTAACAAATGTAAAATAAAATAAATAAAATAAAATAAATTAACTGATAGCACGGAGTTAGAGAGACTGTGAGCTTCAGACAAGATGGCCATGCTTATAATGCCACAGTATGTTTATAAAAACAAAACTTAGTAAAGAAGCATTTAAAGTTGTATGTATTCATAGAGGTAGGAGTAGTATCTCATTATTCAAGTCAAAATACAACTGTTTTTGGGTTGATAGTTCATTCTGTTGCTGTTTTTGTTTTTTCTGATTTAACACATAATATAATAGGAAGAGATTTCCCAACTATAAGAATTTATAGAGGAAACTGGAAGAAAGTTCTCCATTTGATAGCCTACCTTATTAGTAGGGAGAGGAGAGCCAGCAAATAATGATTGTGTAGGCACACATCTTCCTAACCTAGAAAAGGAGGGACAAACAACTTCTAGTCACATTTGTAAGGGTATATCAATTAAGTAAAGATCAAATAATTGTGCATAAAGCCAAAATGAACTAAAAACTGGATAACATTACAACGGCCTACACATTTCCAAAAGCAATTTAAAGAGATATATCGACAAGAACTTGTGGAAAAGCAGCCTGTAGTGTCAGAGCCAAAAGAAGGAAGATAGCTGCACAGCCTGAAAGTGTTACAAAAGAGGGAGTATAAGTAACCAGAAGAACTGAAGAGTATTAACCGTACACTGGTATTGTGCATTCTGAAGAAATTAAGTTATGAAGTATGAAAAAATGTACAACCTGAGCAGTATTCTAAGCATTTTGTCAAGCTAAAACAGAAAGACTCAACAATGGAAGCAGCAGCTAGCACTAAACAGGAGAAACTTATCAATAGGAAAGACTTGAATTGTGTAGTAAATTGTAACTAAAGTAGTATGCATTACAGTTCTAAACCTATTACTGTCTGTGTAAAACAGAAATGAAGTAAAGGAGGACTAGGCAGCAGGTGTATATTATTAAGGAAGCGAGTAGTACTGAAGACAAATTTCATTCAGAGATACACTTTGCAGTGGGAGGGCAACTTACAGAAGAAAATGAGAGGGTGGTATTCATTCAGACTGAGACAAAGGGAGAGCAACCCAAAGAAGAAGAGAAAAAGGAGTGTTGGGTATGCTGAGAAATGAGATATTTCTGTTGAGCTTAAATACAGAAAGCCTAACTAGAAGAAAAAAAGGTTTCTGTATTAAATTTATAAAGGAAAAGTACGAGGAAGAATAAGTAAGGTAGTGACAGCAACTGACATAAAGGAATACTGATATGAGCTGACTTTCTTACGAGAAGAGATTTATACTAAGATCTCAGTGTCTGTATTGGATGGAGATGAAGGCAATGCCTTCTATATCATGACTGGCTAAACTCCAGACTTGACCCGCTTTAGGTTACCCAGATAAATAGTAAAAGTGCCCAGTGAGAAGATAACACTTTAAGGAGGAATAGGAAGATATAGCAGTGTCTTCTGCAGATGGAGATGATATTACCAATTCCTATCATATTTCAGATTACAGAATGAATGACATGTGGTATAGAATTAGTAAAGACAGAGAGGGCTTAGTATGCCAACTACTGGTGCCAAAAACCTTCAAAACCCTTAGTTATGAAATCAGCACATAGTCATAATCTAAGGAGCACCTAGGAATGGGCAAGACTAAAGTCACAAACATAGCAAGGTTTTACTAGACAGGTATAATGAAGGGAATGGCAGGAAACAGACCCTCACCTAGGCTTCAAAATTCCTTTGATTCCAGAGCCTGTTATTGATAGACCATTTGAATTTATTGCTATGGACATTGCCATGCCATTGGTAAACTCAAACACTAGGTTTCTGCACATTTTGGTAATTCTGAACTATACAACTATGCACTCCCCTGTGTAAACCTAATTTTAACTAGAGAACTATTGCTATCATTTACCAATATAGAAAAGTCTTAGGAAGTTCTCACTGACCAAGGAATAATGGGGTCTACTTTAGATTGACGAAAGCTCAAAATGTCGAACGCTCACATGAGCAGAAATGCAAGAACTTGATGTTTGTTTTTTGGATCACAATACAGTGAATATCAGAATAGTTGCCCTTTTCTCACTGTAGTGCGATCTCAGAGTTGCAATTTATATTTAGCGGGGGTGGGCACAGCCCCCCACAATGGCAATTTCATTTTCCTGCATTTCCGCTAATGTGAGTGTTCGAGATTTTGAAATTTCGTCTATTTAATATAGACCTGAATAATGTACTAGTTGCACCATTGATTTAAAGTTAGACAGTTAAAAACTTCAAAATACCATCTCCGAACAGATGGGTTAATGGAACCTTTTAACTGAATGTTAAAATACATGCTGAGTAAATTAATTGAGGAGGATAGTAGTAACTGTGACCAGATAATACTATATTTTCTGTTTGCCATTAGAGGAGTACTACAAGCCAAAAGACGGTTCAGTCTTTTTGAGATATGATATGACAGACACCTTCACAGACTCTTAGATATTGCTAGAGAGACTTGGGAAGAAGAGAAAACCCATTTAAAAGTACCAATTTACAAGACAGGCTGAGAGCGGTAATGCCCATTGTAAGTGACACATGCAAATAGCATAGGCCAAACAACAAGGCAAGCACAAAAGGTTTTCAGAGCAGGAAACAGTGTTTGATCTGTTACCCCTTAAGAAAACAATATTTTTGTTAAGTGGCACGATCCAGCTGAAAGAGCAGAAAAGTTAAATGATGAAAATTAAAGGGATGAACAGACTAGTAAGAAAAAGCAAGACCAGGTATGCTTTTATCCATATCCTGCAATGACAGAAAACATTACAAACCTCTATAGCTAGCTCGATGCAGAAACCAATAAATCTGCTGAGGAAATAGAACCAACATCTGTGCCTGCAGTCAAAGTAGGAAGAACAGCACCTAATCCAGGCAAACAAGAAATAAGATGCTTGTATTAAGAAATGAGTGTTTTCTGAGCTCTAATTTGACACCATATTGAAGCTTTTCCCGGTGAAAAGGGTAACTTAAACCCTTAAGAAAACCAGTCAAACAGAAGAGCTGTGCACGGGGCAGTTAAAGATGCTTAAGGTGTTACAGAGGCATCAAATATCCTGAGGGATGTGCTTGAACTGTGTAATACCTATAGTTGTTGCATGTATTTTGTTTTCTTTGACACTTTAGTTGTTTAGTGCAGTTTGTCAAGTAAATTACAGTTAATGCAGCAATGTGTTTTCAGTTTCATGTGGTCCTCGAGCCATTTGAGTTTGGGAACCTTGCAAAAACAACCTTATCACAGAATTCTTGCTCAGCTGTTGTTCTCAGGTATGCACTGACAGAGTCTCAGCTTGCTGGTGCTCAGTTTAAGATAGCCCATTATGGCCAAAGTTAACTGCTTTCTGGTTTCATAGCAATTTTCAACTTTTTCCAGATTCTGTTTAGGAAATGTCTACTACCCGGAAATGCTCTTTTTAGATGTCCTCTGTTGGTAACCAATTTATGGACATCATTTAAAATTAAAAACACTTGATGGCACCTTTCATACTTCCTAAGACTTTCCTAATGCTAACCCCTCACCAGGCATACATCTATCCATTTCCACATCCAGAAACAGCCATGTACAAGGCAAACTGGGAGGTAATGAGAAATGTGCAGTTACAACAGGAATGGTGTTCTGTGATGCATACTTACTGAGTTTATTACTTGACATTGCCCATGACAGATGTGTATTAGGTTTATATTTCCCCCCATATTTACAGTTTATAATATTTTCAGTTTGCTATATTGAGTGCTGTGTACGTAGATTCTGTTTTAATTTTGCACATATATAGATAAACTAGAATATTATAATGAAATCACAATAATGACTAGAAATTACAATTAAAAATCATGGATGTAATTCCTGGATTTCATCTGACAAAAATGGAATTTCATTATTTTGAGATCCATAAATCAGTGTCCCTACTGTTGTGTTTTTAATGTTTTATGCCATATTAGTTTTGTGATACTGGTGATAGAATGCTACTTGAAAATCCTAAGAAAATCATGACTCACTGAAACTGATTTCATGTTGGATTAGTTGTTCACATTTGACTGATTTTTATTTATTTATTACGATATCTCCATTGTTCCTCAAATATTGGCAAACATTTGACTGTGTACACCGTACTACTCTCAAGAACCTCACAACAAGCTCCTTCACATACTAGGACTTTTGAGAAAAACACAAACACCTGCTAGTGGTGCACAGCCTTAGGACATGCCGACTGAAGAAGCCAAATAATCGGTAGGCAGGGATATGATGACGTTAAGAGTGTGAGTGATAATTGGACAGAAAACACAGTGATTTCACATTTCACACTGAGAAGGGAATATGGAACACGGATATATTTTCCCCAAAAATGCCATTAAAGCATTGTACTCATTTAATACACACAGATCACTGATGTGTACACTCCCAATGTTTCAGCTGAAAATTGCACATCGGCGTGCATGTTGTGCGAGAGTGAGTGTGTGCATATTGTAGAGTTATCCTGTCTTGCACTCACTGTGTGACGGGTTAGGCCTGCCTTCGCTATGACCCTGAATTGAACTAAATAGGTAACTGGTGAATGAAAGAATGAAGGGTTTCTGAATGGTATCAGGACAGCAGTGCCACCAGTTTCTGTCACAGACAAGAAACAAGAGCAAAGTGTGCAACATCACATATATTTTCACATTAGAATTAGCAAGTGATTTCTAGTTGTGTTTATATTTGTATTGCCTTATTCAAGTGTGGTATTATAAATCCAGTATGAATAAACACACACACACACACACACACACACACACACACACACACACACACACACACACACACACACACACACACACACACACACATATACAATGTGCCCTTTGAAAACTGCATTTGCATATATAAGCTTTTTTATCATTATAATTCAAGTATGAAATGAAAATAAATGAGAAATTTTTCATGCATATTTATATCAGCTTTTAATAAATTATTCCATTTTTAAAATTTGACATATTGTGCTGACTCAGTGCTGAAGCTCTGAAAATGCTAATCATAACACTTCTGATCCAGGCAGATCCACACTGTCTGAAATGCAAATTAGGTGCACTAACAACCAAATCACTGCCGTGGCAAACTTCCCACTTTCTACAGCTACAGTGGGAAAACCCCATTCATTTGGAAGAATCAATAAACTCTTATGTTGCTTTGAATCTGTAAGGACTGTGAAACTCTGTATGCATTGAGTAGTTTGGCAAGGAATACAAAAAAAAAGAAATACATTTATTTATTTATTTATGTAATGTTTGGTTGAGCTGTTGAGTCTGTAGTCAAATGTGAAAGTAAGTGCCAAATCAGAGGAGAAAAACAAAAGAGTTCTCCTGTCAGGCACTTTGTTTTCAATAAATCATGCATGCTGAAGACTTGTCCCATCTGTTTTCCATAAGGGGATAATACATATTAATTATACTCTACACAGAATGCCAGGTGCCAAGGCAGTGCTTTAGAGAAAGTGTCACTACAATTAAAATTATAGTTGGCACAGCTCACTGATAAACTGGTGGTTGAATTAGAGACATAAAAAATAAAGGTTGTCTCCTTGCCTTTCATCCGTTTTCAGTAGGTATGTGCTTAGCTTGAAATCGTAACATAAAAGTAAATAGAAACTATTCTGACATTTGTATTTACCAGTCACAGCAGCAAACATTCGATTAGATAAAAAGAAGGCATCACTTTTTTTTGATTTATAAACAATGTAACCTAGTCTTGCAATTTGTAGAGATTTCTGAGAGAATCTTTTGGCAGAGAAGTACTATTAAATGAATAGTGAAAGAAGAAATTCAGTGAAAATGAGTATGTTAAGGGCACATGGGGAAAAAGACAAAGAAAGTAAAGACTGAAAAGTCAAGCGATGAGTGATTAAGCATGCTGTAAACATTGCTGATGCTTATAACAATATGTAGTAGTACAGTTAGAGCCAATGAGGGGCTTGATGTGATACCAGACTTCTCTATTACCATTGATGGATGAATTGATGCACTTCTGTTGGTGAGACCTGTGTACTTTATAAGCAAGAAGTCTGACATTCTTCTCCTTAGCACTGTAATTCAGATCATAAGGTTTAGGGAAAGTTTTTTGTAGATGACTCAAAATTTGTTTGTGTTTCTCCCTTAATTTTTCAGAAAAACCTTGAGCCTTCTGATACAGAAAAGATGTTTGTCTATCACAGCACGAAAGTTGACATGAAAGAACACCAGTCAGTATATCAGTGGTCTGGATAAGAAGGCCTGGAACATTGTCGAAGTTTATATATAGTTCCAAAAGTCCTGACTGCATCTTTGTTCATGAATTCCAAGCATTCCCTACCCGATTTAATATGCAAAGGTTCATCAGTTAACTGGTAAAGGCAGTGTTGCTTATTGAAGCATTTAAGTGAAGAATAAATTTGCTTCAAGATGGTTTAAATAAAGGTGAAATGGAAGTTAGACCAAAGGAACAGAAAGTAGATTGATAAACCAGTTTCATTTTTTACTTTTTGTTGTCTGGTTTTGAGTTTTAGCTAGGTGAGTTGTAGGCCATTTACCCCTAGTTAGTATAAATACCACAGTCTCCCCTGGAAACAGGCCATACATAGGCTTAGTGAGACTAACCCACCAAGTTAATAATGAAAACAGATAATAATAGATAAGTAGCTTTTCAGAAACATCTGTTTGGCAACTTTTGATGTATATATGTTGCATTTGTTGTGGTTAAGGCCCTGGAGGCATTTTTTCAAGTGATCAGTCTTAGAACACTAGGGCACTTCATAAAGCAGCCTGGGTTATTCGCATGTCTGGAATCCGTTCATTTTCTAACCTGTTTGCCTTGGTAAAGTCTGTTATGGTTCCAAATTGAGTAGAGTAGGCTTGGCTTCCCCATCCCCATCAACGTCATCCAGCTTATCTTGTGGGATTTGCAGGTGTCCCCAATCAAAATGAGAGACACAATCCATCCAACATGCCGTTTGTCTGCCCTGGAGTCTCACCTCAGTGGGCAGTGCCTAGTGTATGTCCTGTTGGAGGCAACTAGACAGTGTCTTCACTAGATGCCCAATCCATCTCAGCTGACTCCTCTCAACTCAGAGGAACTGGGCCTCTATTCTTGAGATCCCCACAGATTGCTAAGCTTCTCTGCTGTTATGGAGACTGACCTTAACTAGTCTTTGAATTAACCTATCTGACTCTTGTTTATGTGATCTCATCCTTATGGTTAGCACCCAAATCTTGTGATCATAGATAAGGATGACTACAAAGACTGACAGACAGCCACAAAATTTGTTCATAGGATCATATGAGGTTACTAGGCTAATGGCCCTGGGGCCCTTACAAGCCTAGCCAAGAGTTTATCCCCAAAAAGAAACCTCAGTCAGCACCTGTCACCCCTGTTAATGAGGGACACAGGTGGAAACCCTGGGACAAATTTATGGTTTCACATCCACTCATCAAGGTTGTGCTTGAAGAGGGCCAGCGAGGTACTCTATGTGATGTGTATGGGAAGTCTATTCCAGAGACGGGGCAGCCTCTGGGACCCACACCTGTCTCTGCAGCAGGTTTTGTTGATGTTGCATATTAGATTCAAGCCTTTCAAGCGGGTAATGCACAAGGAGTTATACTTACAGATATGGAGCATCTCTAGTAGCAATGGTCCGAGATTGCCTTGCAGGCGAGACACAGATCACCTCTGAGCAGCCTGTATGATATTGAATAGAGTGATAGTGATTTGAGCCTATCCACATAGGACAGGTGTTGGAGGCTATGGATTCTCTTTGTGAGGTACTTCTGTGGCCTTTCCAGTTGGTGCAGATGTTTGGAGAGGTACATACCAGATGGGGCATTGTACACAATTATTGGTGTAATGAGGGAGGAGTATAAAGAGGTAATAACCTCCTTTTTTCTGGATGCAATCCCTTTACTTATAAGATAAACCAAGTAAAAGTTTTTCCCACCACTGCCACTGCATAATGGTCGGATGTGAGATTGTTATTAACCTGAGTACCCAGGTCTCGCACCACAGGTTGTGTGTTTAGGTGGTTGCCGTTGATGTGGTAATCATTAGGGACCGTGTTTTACCGAATGGTATGATGGCATATTTTTTTGCATTTAGCTTGAGGCCATGACTTTGGGCACCAGTCATTGGTTGCTGTGAGACCCTCTTGCAGTATGTTAACATCAATATGTAATACTGACACGGACTTCTTTAAAGAAATTAGTGTGACTAGTGACTAGATTGAGGGGCTATAGTGAAGCTAGTATTCAGACAGCTATAGATAAGGTTATTAATGAACAACATAAAGTTGGTGCTTATAATTATGGAAGTAAGGGGTATAAGTTAGATGTTAGAAATCTAGAGAAAAGACCAGTTTATTTTGTCTCTACATATAGTATTTTCAGTGATGTTTTAATAGATATTGTTAAACACTACTGTAATTTTTTGTTTAGATCAATGGACCTAAAAAATTATTGTCTAGGTCTTTAGGCATTTCATTTCGTAGAGGTAGGAATTTAAAAGATATCTTGGTACATAATAAATTTAAATATCCCACTGAGACATTGCAATATAGGACCATGCAGAGACTAGGAACTTCACCCTGTGGTCATTGCAATGTTTGTCATTATATTGTTCCAACTTTTAAGTATATAAATGGCCATGTATTTGAGGCTAAAAATATATATAGATGTAATACTGAAGGTATTATTTATGCGTTGAAATGTCCGTGTAACCTTGTATATATAGGAGAAAGTAAAAGGAAGTTTAAAACTAGACTGCAGGAGCATGTCAGGAATATTATAAATTATAAAGAAGATAGCCCTGTTGCCAAACATTATATGCTGGTTCACAATTCTAATCCAAATGGGCTACAAGCCACTATCTTAGAACATATTATGAAGGGTGTATTTTCTGATGATTTGTATAAAAAGAAGTTGTTATATAAAGAAAGTATTTTCATTTTGAAATATGACACCTTATTTCCTCAGGGTCTGAATGTGGAATGTAACTGGAGGCTTCTTATCTGATGAGAAAGCAGTATTAAGTATTTTTTAATGTTTATTGATTGATTGGTTTAGGCTAATTTTTTAATTGTTAGATGTATTAGGGTATATAAACTGTGTAAGTTATGTGATGTTTTATACTCCTTGAAGGCGGTTGCCGAAGCGCTAGAGGTACAATAAACTGGTGTTTTAAGTGGATTCTTCATCTGTGGTCTTCAGTTTTATCTTTCTTTTTGGTTCGTGCAGTATGCTAACATCGTTTGGGGAGTCAGTGACAGCACCCAACGTACAGTCATCCCCAAACTCGGTCAGCCACAGGCTCTTTGTATTTGCCTGGACGTCCGAGAAGTAGATGCCAAACAGTAGGGGTCTCAGGACAGATCTCTGGGGAGCTCCACTAGTGACAGGTCTGCTATTGGAGGTGGAGGCACCTATTTTGACTTTGAGGGTCCTGTCAGTGAGCTAGTTGGCCGCCCACCTGATGAGATAGGGATTTACAACAAGTTGTGTTAGCTTTTGGATGATGCCCAAGTGGGAGATTGTGTCAAAGGCCTTGGCTAAGTCAAGGTAAGGTGAATGTACTGACTTTCCTTCATCCAGGGCCTTGGTGACATTCTCAAAGAAGTCAGCCAGGTTCAACAAGTAATGTCTGCCCATGACGAGTCCAGATTGAGTGGGGTCAAGTGCTTGGACATTGCCTATGTCCTTGTTTATGAGCTCCATAATAATACCCTACGTGTCTTTATAGATAAGAGTTGTAACGCTAATGAGGCGGTAGTTTCCAGGGTCAGTAGTGGCACCACCTTTGTGCAAGGAGATGACAATGGCAGTTCTCCACTCTGCTGGTATGAAACCTGTACTTAGGCTGTGGTTGAATAGGGTGCTCAGTGGTGAAGCCATTTCTTGCTGGAGATGGTCCAGAATACAGCTTGGGATAATATCAGGTCCCATGGAAGCTGCGTTGTTTGACTTGGATAGGGTCTTTAACACTTGATCTATGGAGATTTGAGGTGTGGGACAAGTACTGAGGATGTCGAAAGGGCCTTTGGGGGTGATGGGGGGTGAAGTTTGTGCTGACCCTATCTGCTAGCAGGTTGGCTAAGTCAGCAGGATCAGTGTAAGTGATACTGTTAAGTACTAATTTGGAACAAACCTGGGCTAGTCCATGGAGGTTCCTGATGTAACTGAAGAAAGCTTTGTGGTTTCCTTTTGTTTCAGAGGCTAGTTTTGATTCATAATTGGTCTTGGAGGTTTTCCCTAGTGATCTAATTTGCTTGTTGAGGCTGAGGAGGGAGTTTTTCTAATTTGTTCCTTTTTACCCCTGGACAGCAGCTTCTTCCTTTTGTTGTAAAGCCTGTTGATAGAGGATGCAAACCAAACAGGTTTGTGTCTCCTTGAGGAGCAGATGTTAGTTCTGCTGGGTATGGCTTGGTCTATGCAGTTGTACAGCTGCTTGTATACTGCATTGGCATACTGTTCAGTATAGTAGTGTAGTGTGAAGCTACAGACACCCTCCCTTAGGAGGATGTGTTCTAGTGTAGTCCGTTCATATTTCAATATTGCGTTGTTATCTGATAGTTATTTTACTATAGTACATAATATTTTTACAAACTACAACCTATCATTTTGTCCTCAGCATTTACTTTATATATTAGATATGAAGAACTTGTTCATAATATGTTTACCTGTAGGTAACCCAGAATAGAATATACACTGGTGAGGGTTGGCATAATAGTTAAGGTGTTTAACTCACAACCACAAGGTAGATGGTGTGATTCTCACCCTTGGTTACTGTCTGGATATTGGCTAGGCATGTAATAGACTGCAGACTGATTGCCTGGTATTTACCTATGAACATATCAGTCTTCATAATGTAGGACTCTTTCTTCATCTCTTTCGCTCTCTGTGCGTCTCTCTCCCTCTCTTTGTTTCTCTCTCCACTATAAAATTGAAAGAATTTTAAAAGATTTATAGACATAACATTTGTACTTTGACAGGTAGTACTTTTTTACCTGATCATATTATTGACATATTTTGTTTATGCTTATTATGTATCTACTTAGTTTTGTTTCTGGAAATATCTGCACCTATGTTAAATATTTTAACTTCTTAACTCAAGTGTCAGGAACAAAGTCAAAACTAAATGAGGGGCAAGGACTCCATAATAGGAACTGCTTTAAAAAATGCTCTTATAAACTTAGTTGGTAGAATAACATGTTTTGCATTAGCATGCATTTTCTGAAGAATGTAAGTCTGGAACTCAAATGTCTGTCATTATTTAGTGACTCCAGTCTTCAGTTGCCTAAAAAACAAAACGTTTACAAGGGACAGACCAAAAATAGGAGTCAAAAATCAGACATGCTGCAAAATTCTCTTCATTTCTGTAGGGAAGTATAGTTTAAATAAAATGGCCCTAGCTGTCTAGTTGATTATGGTTTACTTTACTAGTTATAGCGAAGCTGATAGAGCTCTTTATGAAATAGTTTTTCGTACTGTGCAGGAAGTGCACTGATATTCTTTTAAATATGGATTTGCTTAGCTACACTCATTGATCTGGTCTGATACTAATCTTCTTCTGGCTTTTCCTGGTTTGGGGTCATCACAGTGGATCACCTGTCTGCTCATGATTGGCAGTAGAGTTTTATGGTGTCGAGTTGCCAGCCTAACACCCAACCTTCCACAGAAGGCACACACACGCTCACACTCATGCCTTGGGCCAATTTAGAGTGTCCAATCCACCAATAGCATGCCTTTGGGATGTGGGAGGAAACCGGAGCACCCGGAGGAAACCCACGCGACCACAGGGAGGACATGCAGACTCCACACAGAAGGCACCCCAGCTAAGGATCGAACCGGAGAACCTCTTGCTTTGAGGCGACAATGCTAACTGCTGCACCACCATGGCTGCCAATCTGGTCTAATACTAATAGTCATCCATATTGCCAAACCTTTTTACACTGACAGAATACTAGACCTGGTAGCAGAAGAATCCACTTGAAAACAGTGAATCTGCTCAATAACATTGAGGCAGATGGTATTCTTTAAACCCAATCTGTTCAGTACAGCTGTTAATCTCCACCTTCATTTAAAGGCACAGTTAGTCATGGATGGCAGCCAATGAGTTCATAATGTGTGCAGTATGTAGTCACTGAATGGTTGTGGCATTGTAGTTGGACATTTTGTGGAAGGGTAAGTAGCCAGATGTGTTTTGCATACATACAATTTTTCTCTTTTTTTCTGTGTTGGGTCCACAGACAGTAAGAAGAATCCCCCAATCATCAAAGGAAGCACTTCATTGTAATGTAATGTACTGTACTGTACTAGGGTATGGGGGCAAGATCCATGAAACACCTTGCAGCATGATGTCACTAACAGCCAAGCAGTCAGGCAGGCAGGAGTGATGGGCATTAGATCATTAGAGATGCTTGTTCTTGAATACTGATGTAGGAGACTGCCAAGGTGGGCATGTTGTACGTGGCTCTGCGACTGAGTAAAGGGGTGGAAAAAAACAGAGGTGCAGTGTGCATTAATTACAAGCATAGGATTATATAGTGAAGGGTGTCTAAAATTTCCAGACACTGTGCTGTTGTATACTTACTAGTTGTTCTAGGGAAACCTTTTGAATACATTGTCAGTCAGGCCTAGTTGTGGGGGAATTAGCCAACAAAACAAAAGATACCATTGATTTCATAGCTATGATTAGACTTGTAATTGGGAATCCTGGGGGGGGGGGCACTAGCACCCCGATTGTGCTATATTGCCAGCTGGAGACCTACTTGTATATCCTTTGGGGGCGAGTGAAGAATGACTATCAGTGAAAGCTTTGCTGTCTTGATGACATGGAAAAATGAGAACAAAGAAATGTGTGCACGTATCTTGACTGTAAAATTGTTTCTCATGGGCTAATAATACCTTTTATTATTTGACCTGGCAGGAAAATATTGATTGATGCAAATAACTTTTAAGAACTTTGTTGGGCTTCTGTAAAGACTGTCTAATATCAAAATTAAGAAGGATCCTGCTAGCTACGGAAAATCTGTTTCAGTCATTAAGACTTGGCATATTGTGAATCCTATACGAATAATAACTTGATATAGCTAACTAAAGCATGCATTTTGTGAATATGTGTATGTGGGTGCATGCATGTGAATGCTCATGCTTGTGCGAACATGCACGTACAGTAAATTCTCAGTTAACCGGAACTCAAGCAACCAGAAACAAAATCAAGGAAATACAGTACAATTTTCATGTGTTGCTGTTTGTGTTTCCCCCCGCAGAAACATACCTTATGTTTCCAGAGTTTTAAAAAGGCAGATAGGAATAAATTCCCTGTCTCCCCAACCCAAGAACAAGACAAACCAAACACATAGTATAGGGTACAGTATTAATCAGGCCTAGTTTTAATAGTAACTCAAGCAAAGAGAAACTACAGTTATCCAGCATCTACCAATCCCCATGGGTGCCGGTTAACTAAGAGTTTACTGTATATGTGTCTGTGTATCATGTCTGTACATAGTGTATCATGTGTGTACATACATGGGAGAACTAAGAGGTATCATGTCTTTCTGGGTCCAGTGTTATGCAATAACAAAATAGAGGCAAGCATATGTATGTTTTATATTGGTAAATAAATACATTTCCAGAAATATCTTTTTATTTTAATTTTGGCACTGTGCCAGAAACCACACTGAACAAAATATAATACTGGAAAATTAACATGAGGTTATTGTATTAAAGCAGCTGTATTTTGCACTTTTAACTGTGATTTTCATTTCCATGGTATAAACATGAGTGCTCTCACCTGATAACACTGGGGAGAGATCACTGTATTTGTAAACACAGCACACAGTCACTGTGTTAGTTTTGTGGTTTTGCCATTAGCTCAGTTCATAAACATGGATCATGATAATGACATGCTGATGCAGTAGGATTCTGATTCATATTTACGTACAATGTCCACCAGTGTCAGCGATATGCCTGCTTGGTATATGTACCCAAAGAGATCTTTAAAGTTGTTGTTTGTCTTTTTGGCTTTTCCCGGTTAGGGGTCGCCACAGCAGAACTCCGGTCCGCTAATGATTGGCAGTAGATTTTTATGGTGCCGAGTTGCCAGCCTGATGCTCAACCTTCAGCGAAGGCACGCCTATTCACACATGTCTTTCGGAGGCGACTCAACTGTGGTGAGGACATGCAGACTCCACACAGAAGGCACTCCAGCCAAGAATCGAACAGGAGAACCTCTTTCTGTGAGGCAACAATGCTACCTCTGTACCACCGCGGCTTCCCAAAGAGATCTTTAAAGTAAAAAAAGAAAATTGGTAGAAAACTACAAATAAACATGCAGTATGCTGTAAAACACTGGCTATAGAAGTTAGAAATGTTGTCACACATACCTCTTGCCTACTTCAGTCTTTTGCAGTCAAGGGCAAACGAGATTTATTAATCTTTTCATTTCATCGCCCTCAACTGTAGTTGAAATTTATTTGCATATAGTGTACTGAAGGGATCCACTGGAGGGAATGCAGGAACATTGTAGCATCACAGCTTTGGGGTGTGTGGTTCTGGTAGCAGACAACACTGCATCACATGAGACTAAATTATCGGCATCAGTTTGCTCCGTTGCAGAGGTGTATGTTCTCTTCTTGGTTTTCACTGATGTTTTTGCTCAGATGTATAATGGTGAGCAAAACATCAGAATTAAAGGATTCTTTTGCTGTAGATCCAAACACCAGCTGCTGGCATGCAGTTGTGACTGTGTAATATATGTACTTAGGGTCAGCCAGTTGCACAGTTGTATAGATTTGTGAATTGTGGGCATTGCTTAAGGAAGGGTTTGCACACCTGGTGTATACCTGGAGTAACATGAATGCCATTACTCATTCAGTCAAAACCACAAGTATGGATTACCTGATTCTGCAGCTATGTTTTCTGAACTTCTTGGAGCTTGATACACGTTTTTAATGGGTACCACTACCACTTCTTGGTGGACTATGAAAATAAATCCCAGCCGAGGTTTCTAAAACATTCTGCTGTGAAATGTCACATCTGGTGTTAGGAAGTACCATGTTTGTTTAGCAACAAATGGAAGTAATATAGTTGTAACAGTATTTCAACAAACTGCAGATCAAGTCTAAAACCTTCAATTGGTCCTTTTGAAGTTGCACATGTAACATAATGTTTTTTCAGACTAGAAATTCCCTAATTTTTAGTTTAATAGTTTAATAGAAACATTGTCATTCTGGTGTAAAATGTCATTAATGCAAAATAGACAGCAGTTTAAAACAGCTTTATCAATGTTCCTGGTTCTGTATAATTTCATTGTATGAATAAGTCCACCCTAGCATTAACTGACCATTTCAAAGCAGCAACTGGGCTGTTTGGGGTCAGTTCTTGTCTGCATATGTTATACAAAACTTATAGGATAGAATGAGGAACAGCAGGGAAGTAGAATTAATCTCTGAGTGTCCCAAGTACCATCCTGCATTGCCTTGCTATATAAAAGAAACGTAAAGAAGTGCAACCGGTCATTTAGTTGCATGGTTAATATAGCCCCCCTTTTTTATTTTCCCAACCAAGGATAGGTTATTTCTGGATTTCCCAGGGTATGTGACCACCTTAACTCTATGTACAGCTTTCACTTTGAATCCCCCCTGCCTAGCTGAAAGATAACAGGAGCATTGTAGGTAGGCAGAAATAAATTTTGTAGCATGAAATTCCCTAAACCCACTTTAATAAAATGTATTATGTTTGACCATTATCCTTTAAAACCTTCCAAATATTTAGCTTCATTGGTAGGTACTAGGCTATCGGCCCAAGGGACTAAGTAAGCCTAGCCAACAAGGTTACCTGGCTTATGCCATCCAAGAAAGGTAATTGCCTGTGTCCCTGTCAAGCAGAGTCACAGAAGTGATCCCAGGGTGTATTTCCTATTTCCCATCCACTCATCAAGATTTTTCGTGAAGAGTGCTAATGAGGAACTTTGCTTGACATAGATGGGTAGCCTGTTCCAGAGTATAGGAAGTCTCTGGGAAAGGACTCTATCCCTCCAGCATGTCATGTTTATTGTGGTGACAAGGTTTAGGTCCGTAGAGCATGTAGCTCGGAGGGATTGGGATTTCTTTAGGTGTAGCATGTCCAACAGCTCTGGGTTTAACATAGCTTTATATGTTAGGCAGAGATCTCCTTGGAGTAGGCGATATGCCACAGAGTAAAGCTGGAGTTTTTTGAGATGGTCAGTGTATGGCATCTGTTTGAGGCCAGTAATCCTCTTTGTGAGGTACTTCTGTGGCCTTTCCAGCTGCTGCAGATGTCTTGTGAGGTACATTCCAAAAGGGGTGTTGTACTCTATAATGGGTCTAATGAGTGCCGATTAGAGAGGAACAATTACCTCTTTTTTCCTGGATGAGAACCCTTTTGTGATGAGGTGTGCCACATAGAAGGATTTCCTGACTACTGTGGTGATGTGATTATCAAAGGAGAGACAACTGTCCACCTGGGTCCCAAGGTCTCTTATCACACATTTGGCATTAACTAGACTGCCGTTTATGTGGTAGTTCATGGGTACAGAGCTTTTACCAAAGGGGATGACAGTGCACTTTTTGGCATTGAGCTTGAGGCCATGCCTCTGACACCAGGCATCTGTCTCAGTGTGGCCCTTCTGTACGATGTCCACATTATTTGGGGACTTGACAATGGCTCCTAGTTTGCAGTCATCTGTGAACTTCGTTAGCTAGAGGCCTTCTGTGTTTGTTATTTACTTTTCTGAAGTACAGGCTAACAGGAGAGGTCCCAGGACTGAACCCTGTGGTACTCCACTTGTCACTGGTTTGAAGTCAAATTTGGACTCTGCAACTTTTACAGTGTGAGTTCTGTCAGTGAGCCAGTTGGCAACCCATCTTGTGACGTAGGGATTTATACCTAGTTTAGTGAGTTTAGCTATAATTCCAGAATGGGGGATGGTGTCGAAAGCCTTGGTGAAGTCAAAATAGGCTGTGTGAACCACCTTACCCTCATCTACAGCTTTGGTGACTGCCTCAAAGAATTCTATCAGGTTCAGAAGGCATGATCTGCCTTTCACAAACCCGAACTGGGTGAAGTCCAGAGTTTGGAGGTTACCAATGTCTTTGTTTATGAGTTCCATGATGATACGTTCCATGGCCTTGCAAAGCAGGCTCATCAGACTAATAGGGCGATAGTTCCCAGGATCAGTGGTGGCTCCCCCTTTGTGGAGTGGGATAACTGTTGCTATGCGCCATTCAGTGGGCACAAAGCCTGATGCGAGACTATGACTGAACATGGTGCTTAAGTGGGGAGCCATTTAGTTCTGAAGTTCGTGTGAAACGCAGCCTGGGATGTTGTCCGGTCCCATGGATACTTTGTTTTTGGTTTTAGAGAGTGCAGCTTTTACCTGTATAGATGTGATTACAGGGACTCTGCATTCTTCTTGTATAGATATGGGCCCTTTAGGAGGTGAGAGGGGGTAATGTTAGCACTGAACCTCTCTGCCATGATGTTGGCAATATCAGTTGGTTCTGTAATTTTCGTGCCATTGTGCTGTAACGCAGAGCAGATCTGGGCGTTGCCATTGAGATTCTTGACATAGCTATAGAATGCTTTGTGGTTGCCCTTAGAATCAGTGGTGATTTTGTTTTCATAGCTAGCTTTGGAGGATCTTATAAGGGATCTCAGCTTCTTACTGAGGCTGACCAGGGAGCTCCTCCACTCATGGGATTTTACTCTCTTTAGCAACAGTTTCATCCTTCTGTTGTAGAGTTTGTTTATGGCAGGGGACCACCAGATTGGCTTCCTTTTTTTGGAGGATAGCATCTTGGTTCTGTTTGGGATAGCACAATCCATGCACTCGTGTTAAGTGCTTATAGAGTGCATTTGTGTAGGATTCAGCAGTCATAACTGTATTATCCATCTGCATGGGTGTCATGAAGTTCACCACTTCTGTCTTAAGAAGCATGAAGTTGGCTTTGGAGAAATTTTTTACCATGGTTTCCTTAATGGTGGGTGGGGGCAGGATGCAGATATCTAGGGTGATTAGCTTATGGTCAGATCTGACCAACGAGGAGTTGACTTCAGGTGTGGAACACCGGTCACTCATGTTGATAATGACTAGGTCTAGGATATTATTGCCCCTGGTGGGGGTGTGGATAAGTTGATCCAGCGCATTGGAATTTATGAATTCCAGAAAGCATTGAGTGAAGGAGTTGGTACATGAGTAATTTTCCCAGTTAATGGTGGGGTAGTTGAAATCACCCATTATTAGGGTGTTTGGTTGAACCATAATAAGAAAAGAGGAGTGAGAATCATGGGGCATGGTGGGGGATCTGCAGCAAGCTACAATTTGGATTTCAATTTTGCCAAGAGGTAGTTGCACTTGGATAACCTTGGATACATTATGCTGTGCAACTAGCCTGGAGGTGTGGATATCCTTAATGAATATGGACACACCTCCGCCTTTGGTGTTCTGGTCCAGGTTAGATGGCCAAAAAGTGTGTTATGAGTTATAGCCTGGTGATGCATGGGTGCTCTCTAGAGCCTAGAACGAGGTCTCAATCACTGCACAGATATCGATGTTCTCCATTTTAAGGAGTGCCTCGGGTGAGTGCATTTTGAGATTTAGACTTCTGGCATTGAGTAGCATTACCCTCAGTTTTTGCTTACCTGTTCCTGTTACGGTGGTGAATTTGTAATTTGAACCTTGCCTAAAAAAGGCACTATAGGGGCAGCGAGACCCTTAGCCATTATCCGGAATCCCAGGGGCGACAGGTGCAGGCCATCTCTGGCAAAGCATTGTGGTCTGTCGACCATGTCATCCCAGGCAGACAGATACCGGATCCCCTTAGAATTACACCAGAAGCTTAGAAATTATTGAAGTCAATCATTTTTTCCTTGTACTGCAGTATAATTTTGGGTAATGACAGAATGCTACTCAGAGCTAGGGTCATAACTGCCTGGGCTACAAGATCAGAGAGCTCTTCCATGTCTCTTTTCATGTAGTCCAGGGAGGTACGTCTCAGGTCATTTACACTAACATGGACAATGACAGAGTCATATTTGTACTTGTTGTGGAGTGTCCTGTGTGCGTGGGTTATGTGGCGGATCCTGGCCCCCAACAGGCAGCTGACAGTAACCTTCTCCTTGTTTAGCCTGTGAGTGGGACATCAATGTGCCTCACTATAGAGTCACCTATGACTAGTGTGTTGGGTCCGTTGTTTTGCCTTATGGGCTGTGGTTTATTGGCACACTGAGTCTGTGGCCTATGTGTCATTTGGGTTGCGTTGGGGGGTGGAGGTTCTTGTGTTTCTGCTTTGGAGGTCTCTGTTGCTTGATCAGATTATTATTGTGAGCCTCTGTGAATGCTTTTGTGTTTCTATGTGTGGATTTTGGTGGTGTAGGTTTAGGGGGACTATATGATGAGTGTGGTGTGGTGCAAGTGTTTTACCTTCTCCTCTTGACTGTCAAGTTCAGTCTTGGTTGGAGAGACCTTTACCTCGAGTTTGGCTAGATAAGTGCATCTCTCACAGGTTGTGGTGTTGGGTGATAAGAGGAGAGGGTTGTCTGTGTACATGAGGCAGTTGCTACATTGCCCCAAGATGCCCAGATTCATCAGACAGACAGGAGGGAACACTGGGAGCTGACTCTTGGACATGCCTGAATAAATAACTACTTTCCTCTAGACAAGTGAGGAAAGTGAGTATAAGAGCTGTTTTTCTCTAAGCAAGTGAGGAAAGTAAGTGCAAAAACTGTTTTCCTCTAGGTAAAGAGGAAGGTTGAGTGCTGTAGTAATTTGTAGCTTATTTAGTGCTAACAACAAGTTCTAAACACGTGCTGAGCACGAATAAGCAAATTCAAGTGCTAAAACTAATAATCTGTACCTGGATCTTCTGGTAGATAGGCTACCTAGTGCTTACCACTCGTACTGATAAGCTAGAATGCTTCCCTCCAACACAGAAAGGCTTGGGGGGCTTAGAAGCTTACAAACAATCCTGGATACAGCAAATCTGTATCTGGACTAGACTAGTTACAGGAAAGGTGGGAAGCAAGTGCAAATGCAGGCTTTTAAACCAGAAAGTTGAAAGAAATGGAAAAACTGCCCAAACGGCCAATAAACTACAATTTCTGGGCCAGAAACCAGTCTTTTGGTAGATAGGGTACCTAGTGCTTACCACTCCCACTGATAAGCTAGAAGGCTTGCCTCCAACACAGAAAGGCTTGGGGGGGCTTAGAAGCTTACAAACAGTCCTGGATACAGCAAATCTGTATCTGGATGAGACTACTTACAGGAAAGGTGGGAAACAAGTGCAAAAGCGGGCTTTTAAAAGTATTTTCGAGGAACCACAACTGCTATTTGACAAATAGATGAGTTTCACACTACAGGATATTATAGTGTTAAAATGTTTAATACTTTTTATTATTCTTATTATGTCAAGGTATATCATATAATAGCTTATCTGTTCTTGCATTATTTATATTAAATTGTTGTGTTTAACCTGTATATTTCTCTTCACTATAATACTAAAAATTGGAGCTCATATTTTTGGTGTTTTTCCCAGTGTCTTTCTGGGTGGGCCCTTCTCATTAAACTGCTGCCATTAGTCACCTTAGTTGGTATAACAGGACCCTGCATAACTGAACCAGGCTGAATTAAGTTCCAAAGTGACGTGCCTGGTATCAGTTTAGTCTGAACAATACCTCAGATTGCAGCCTGCAAACCTAGAAGCATATTATACCTTAAGCCAGTGGTTCCCAAACTTTTTTGATTCTCGGCTCCCTTGCTGAATCCAGCTTTTCCCAAGGTCCCCCCATGGCGCTCATAAAGTGCATATTTCAGGGGTTCCCAAAGTTTGCGCTGTGGTGCCCTGGAGAGCCACGGCTTCCTCACAGGGGCGCCACAAACTAATAAGCTTAGCTGCAAAATAGACCGCAAACAGTTAGTGGTTTATTTTGCAGTTAAGCTTATTAGTTTGCGGCGAGTGTGAGTGAATGCAGGAATGAATGAAGAAGTGGCTGTGTGTGTGTGTGTGTGTGTGTGTGTGTGTGTGTGTGTGTGTGTGTGTGTGTGTGTGTGTGTGTGTGTGTGTGTGTGTGTGTGAGATCGGGAGAGTGAGAGTCATGTGTGAGTGAATGCAGGTATGAATGAGAAAGTGGCTGTGTGTGCGTGTGAATGAATGCAGGTATGAATGAGGAAGTGGCTGTGTGTGTGTATGTGTGAGATCAGGAGACTGAGTTCAATGTGTGAATAAATGCAGGTATGAATGAGGAAGTGACTGTGTGTGTGTGTGTATGTGTGAGATCGGAAGAGTGAGAGGGATGTGTGAGTGAATGCAGGTATGAATGAGGATGTGGCTGTGTGTGTGTGTGTGTTCTGTCAACTTTCTAAGTTTGTAAGAGCAATATTTCAAATCTGTCCCTTTTTGTTCCCCCATAATTTTAGGCTTTGTCCAGATTTTTAGAGCAAAAAATCTGGACAAAGCCTAAAATGATGGGGGGGCAAATATGGACAGATTTTAAATATTGCTCTTACAAACTTAGAAAGTTGATAGAATAATAGGTTTTGCATTAGCATGAATTCTCTGAAGGATGTGGAGTCTTAAACTCAAATGTTTGTCATTATTTAATGACTTCAATCTTCAACTACTTGCCTGAAAAGTACAGATTTTAGGATTAACACACCAAAAATATGAGGCAAAAATCTGGACATTCAATCATACACACACACACACACACACACACACACACACACACACACACACACACACACACAGTTGCTTACTCATTCATACCTGAATTCACTCACACATCGCTCTCTCTCTCCCAGTCAAACACACACACAGTCACTTCCTCATTCACTCACACATCTATCTCACTGTCCCGATCTCACACCCACACACTCCCACTTCTTCATTCATTCCTGCATTCACTCACACACCACTCTGACTCTCCTGATCTCACACACACACACACACACACACAGAGCCACTTCTTCTTTCATTCCTACATTCACTCACACATCGCTCTCACTCTCCGGATCTCACGCACACAGCCACTTTTTAATTCATTCCTGCATTCACTCACACATCGCTCTCTCTCGCTCCTGATCTTTCTCACACACACAGACTGTTTTGCTTTCATGCACACCTTGACTCATACACGCAGACAGACACACACACGCACTCATACAGGCATTCACTTACCTGCAATCAGCTGCTAAGCTTCGCTGCTCTCCTGTAAGGAAGCCGCGGCTCCCCAAGGCGCTGTGGTGCACAGTTTGGGAACCTGTGCCTTAAGCCACAATATTAAAATATTTTAATTAATTCTTTTCACAGAACACAGTCAGTTGAAGATCCCCCACCACCTCCAATACACACACATATTACATCCATACAAGTACCACACATCATTTGCATAAAAAGTACCACAAATTTTCGGCGGCCATTGTAATTTATGCAGGATATAAATTATTCTATTTCAGCAGACTTGAAGAAACATTGAACCACCATTGATGGTTTGTAGTAATATAGTACCAGAGCATAATGCTAAATAAATGATACATTGTTATAGTAAAAAAGAAAAGAACAACTAGCACAGATGGGGATGGAAGTTAAAGAGAAAGGATGCTGAAACCCCTGCTAAATTTAATGTCTAATCTATACTATTTCTAGTTTTAGGAAAAGTAATGAAAATGTAGGATTAGCAATGGTCGTTTTTCTGTGTCTGCAAAGGATGATCTCGACTGAAACTACTGTAAAGAAGGGTACTTTTTCTGTACTCGACAGCCTTCGGTATAGTGTAGCATCCACTCTTGTCACATATAGCTCTTTACATTTACTATGGCATTTATTCTGCTTTCTCTGTAGCTGTATTTAGTACTGTCATACTGTGTGCATTCATATTCTTCAAGATTTGCTTGTTCATTCTGTTTATGGTATCATGATATTTTTTTGGTGATAATAGCCTCCATTTTTATTTGTGCTAAACCAATTTGTTTGTCAACTTGATGCTGTTTTACTAATGTTTCTTTTGTACTATATGTATGTTAATATGCCACATTTTAAAATAAACATGTTTTCTGAAGTCAGTGCAGCAACCCAGATAGTAAATCACATGCTCAAAAATAAAAATTATTCTTTGGCTCAGTGTGGCAGCCAATGATGTGCTGTATACCAGTGCTACCCACAATCTCTGAATCTCCTGCCCTCACTGACCTTGTTTACCTCATTGTACAGTGACCACCAGCCAATCCCCCACAAGCTGCCAACTAGCAGTTTCCATTGCACTGAGGAGAAGAAAGGAGATCATGGCATCCCAGAGCGGCAGCACAAAGAGTGCACGCAGGGCTTTCTGTGTGCCCCACCTCTTCTTTCTGTACATGCCTTGGTAGCATGCAAGGGTCAATCATTTAGGGGACATGCCACAGGAATGTTACTGCTTCACTTGGGTGATGTAGCCTCTTAGTCACTTGGGTTCTTTTATAAGCTAATGCTTCCTAGTAGGTTCTTACTCTCTACTGCTGATTCCCTGATGGTAGATGCACCCCAAGATACACATCCCATCCTCCCAGGGAGTACAAAGCAGGCTTAGCCTCCTCATGCCCTCCTCATCTGGCTACTGCAGTGATTGAACGCTGGTCATCTGGGTCATAATCAGGACACATGCATGTGTGTTACAGAGTTGGTGAATAATTATAGTAGAGGGTGAAAGACATTCCAGATCAGACGTAATTTCTGTGCACATTATTCTAAGTGGTGAATAATCGTGATCTTGAAGAATGTAGCTTTGAATGGAAAAATGCACACCTTAAGAAACAGTGAATAATGTGACAGATGAAGTAAGTATTGAACCAAAGCTGTATACTAAACAGAGACAACATCATATGAAGACACATCAGAAGGAGAAGTAGGTACCATGAGTGGGTGGTGATTACTTTGAGCAGCCTGAATTATGGTGCATACCATAAGGATTACCACCACGCTGTCATTTGAAAGAAGATTAGTAGATTTTTAGTAGTGCATTTGGAAAGAAGGTAGACTGAGATCTTCATGAGGAAAGGTGACCATTTCACAGTGATAGTAAGAAGAGAGGCACAGATACTGTTTTAATTTTTAATTTCAAAATGAAGAAAATGTGCAACCAGGGAAGGCACATTAAGTTATGGCTTGTTTTCAGGTATCCAATATCACTCATAAAATATGTAAACCAGGACTGCTGAATTTACAATCTAAGCCTCCAGTTTTGCACCTCACAGCCCTATACAACTAACTGCAGTGTCTTACATTCAGAAGCAGAACAGCTAGAGAGTATATGTGTGTGTGTGTGTGTGTGTGTGTGTGTGTGTGTGTGTGTGTGCGTGTGTGTGTGCGCGAGTGTGTGTGTGTGTGTGTGTGTGTGTGTGTGTGTCTGCGTGTGTGTGTGTGTGTGTGTGTGTGTGTGTGTGTGTGTGTGTGTGTGTGTCTGTATGTGTGTATGTGTGTCTATATATTTTTGTGGGCTGTAATTCAGACATTTATTAAATCACAAAGGTCAGGGCTCTTCTGAGTACTTGCATAATATGTATTTGTGGTGTATAGCGTATATGTTGTAACTCAGATGTGTGATAAGTGGCAGAAATTGACAATATTCAGCACACTTAAAAATGTGGTCTTGGAGAGGAAAGGAACTGGAGTGAATGCTTGATAACAATAAGAGAAAGATAAAGTAGGACAGGAGGAAGAGGGAGACATTGAATTGTAGTTTTGGAGGAAGAGAAAGAGATAGAGAGTATGCAATTTACATATGATAGAAATGAAACAGTCATAGCGTTATTGCCTCACAGTAAGATGCTGTCCAGTTCGACTCTCAGCTAGAGCGTCTTCTGCGTGGAGACATGCGTGAATGGGCGTAACTTCATTGAAGGTTGTGCGTCAGGGCTGGCAATTCAGCACGTAAAAATCAACTGTCAATCATTAGCGGACAAGAGTTCCACTGTGGTGACCCCTAACCAGGAAAAGCCGAAAGACAGAAATGAAACAGTCATAGCAATTTAGATACAGTATATGGTCTCAGAGTGACTGTGGACATGCACAATAAATGCATTTTGGCATCATTTTTGTCTGTGTCACATGTGACCTGATCCTGTGAGCTAAGCTTGACACTTTTAAGCTTAGAAAATTTTGTAAAGTTCCAGAAATTCCAAGTAGCAGGTGACTGTGTTCAAAGCTCAACTCAAAATGCACTGATTCTACAAAAGTCAGGATAGGGTCAAGTTAATAAGATATTTGATGTGCTACATCCATACACAAGAAAGGAAGACAGAGTGAGAAAAGCTAGTGAGGCTTCATTTGAAATTGTGTATTTACTGAAATCTTCGACATGGAGCCTCCATTTGAAAATCATGTTTAAACGCATGAAATTACCGTTGTTTTTTTATCCTAAACACAAAGGTAGTTTTGCACCATTTTGTAAATAAAAGTATTTTAAAAATTGCTTCGGAACAAGAAAGATTTAGCAAACAAAGCCGTATTTATGGCATTAATATTAATGGGTGGCCAAGAGGCACTTACGTCACTCTGAGTCTCTTGCTCTAATTATGCTGGGTTAGTCTGGGTAAGTAAAGTGGTGACTGGGGAAAGTGTAGTTAAGCAGCATAGAATGGTGGTCTGCAGGATGATGTTGGTGATCAAGAAGCGGAGGAGGAGTGTGAAAGCAGTGCCAAGGATTAAATGGTGGAAGTTAAAAAAGGGTGATTGTGAGGTGGAGTTCAGGGAAGAGTTAAGACAGGCACTGGGAGGCAATGAAGAGTTACCGAATAGCTGGGTAACTACAGCAGAGCTAGTAAGGGAGACTGCTAGGAAGGTGCTTGGTGTGACATCTGGACAGAGGAAAGAGGACAAGGAGACATGGTGGTGGAATGAAGAAGTACAGGAGAGTATACAGAGGAAGAGGCTGGCGAAGAAGTGGGATTGTCAAAGAGATGAAGAAAGTAGACATGAGTATAAGGAGATGAGGCGCATGGCAAAGAGAGAGGTGGCGAAGGCTAAGGATAAGGCATATAGAGAGTTGTATGAGAGATTGGACATTAAAGAGGGAGAAAAGGACCTGTAACGATTGGCTAGACAGAGGGACAGAGCTGGGAAAGATGTGCAGCAGGTAAGGGTGATAAAGGACAGTGAGGGAAACATACTCACAAGTGAGGAGAGTGTGTTGAGTAGATGGAAAGAGTACTTTGAAGGGCTGATGAATGAAGAGAATGAGAGAGAGAGAGAGAGAGAGAGAAGTTGGATGATGTGGGGATAGTGAATCAGGAAGTGAAGCAGATTAGCAAGGAGGAAGTAAGGACATCTATGAAGAGGATGAAGAATGGAAAGGCTGTTGGCCCAGATGACATACCAGTGGAAGCATGGAGGTGCTTAGGAGAAATGGCAGTGGAATTTTTAACCAGATTGTTTAATGAAATTTTGGAAAGTCAGAGGATGCCTGAGGAGTGGAGAAAGAGAAAAAGTGTTTTGGTACCTATCTTTAAGAATAAGGGTAATGTGCAGAGCTGCAGTAACTACAGAGGGATAAAATTGATCAGTCACAGCTTAAAGTTATGGGAAAGAGTAGTGGAAGCTTATGGGAAAGAGTAGTGGAAGCTAGGTTAAGAAGGGAGGTGATGATTAGTGATCAGCAGTATGGTTTCCTGCCAGGAAAGAGCACTACAGATGCAATATTTGCTCTGAGAGTGTTGTTGGAGAAATACAGAGAAGGTCAGGAGTTGCATTGTGTCTTTGTGGACTTAGAGAAAGCATATGACAGGGTGCCTAGAGAGGAGTTGTGGTATTGTATGAGGAAGTCGGGAGTGGCAGAGACGTATGTAAGAGTGGTACAGGATATGTACAAGGGTAGTGTGACATTGGTGAGGACTGCGGTGGGAGTGACAGATACGTTTAAGGTGGAGGTGGGTTTACATCAAGGATCAGCTCTGAGCCCTTTCTTATTTGCAGTGGTGATGGGCAGGTTGACAGATGAGATTAGACAGGAGGCCCCGTGGACTATGATGTTTGCAGATGACATTGTGATATGTAGTGAGAGTAGGGACCAGGTTGAGGAGACCCTGGAGAGGTGGAGATATGCTTTAGAGAGGAGAGGAATGAAGGTCAGCAGGGCTAAAACAGAATATATGTGTGTAAATGAGAGGGATGGTAGAGGAATGGTGAGGATGCAGGGAGTAGAGTTGGTAAAGGTGGATGAGTTCAAGTACTTGGGATCAACAGTTCAGAGTAATGGTGAGTGTGGAAGAGAGGTGATGAAGAGAGTACAGGCAGGGTGGAATGGGTGGAGAAGAGTGTCAGGAGTGATTTGTGACAGACGGGTACCAATAAGAGTGAAAGGGAAGGTCTACAAGAGGGTAGTGAGACCAGCTATGTTATATGGATTGGAGACAGTAGCATTGTCGAAAAGGCAGGAGTCAGAGCTGGATGTGGCAGAGTTAAAGATGTTAAGATTTGCACTGGGTGTGACTAGGATGGACAGGATTATGAATCAGTATATTAGAGGGTTAGCTCAGATTGGACAGTTTGGAGACAAAGCAAGAGAGGCGAGATATCGTTGGTTTGGACATGTGCTGAGGAGGGATGCTGGGTATATTGGGAAAAGGATGCTAAGGATGGAGCTGCCAGGTAAGAGGAAAAGAGGAAGGCCTAAGATGTGGTTTATGGATGTGGTGAGAGAGGACATGCAGGCGGTTGGTGTGAAAGAGCATGATGCAGAGGACAGGAAGAAATGGAAACAGATGATCCGCTGTGGCGACCCCTAACGGGAACAGCCGAAAGAAGATGATGATGATGAGTCTGGGTAAGTAAATACGTATTAGTTATGTAACTGCCAAACTGTTATAAACAAGTTCAGTTTTTTGCCAAACTGTTTATTTAACAGTTTGGCTTTTATATAACTAATACACAATTACTTACCCACATTAATCCAGCATAATTAGAGCTGGACACCCAGCATAATTAGAGCTGGTCACCCAGAGTGACATAAGCAGCCCCTGCCCACCCATCAATATTAATGCAGTAAATACAGCTTTTTATGTTAAGTCTTACATTCTCATAAGCAAACTTTAAATGTGCACAGTTTTTAAATTATGCAAAAATAAACTTTTGCTTTCATACAAAAAAGTATGCATGTGAACACTTTTTTGTTTGAAAACAAAAGTTTGTTTTGCTAAATTAAACTTGTTCTTTAACAGTATGACATGCAAACATTTTTCATATTGACAGTGGAAGGACTTTTTGCACGTCATCTTGTAGCTTAAAAGAGCACAGCAAAACAAATTACTAGCTATTGTCATTTACAGACAGAAAGAGGGAGACACACACACACACACACACACACACACACACACACACACACACACACACACACACACACACGCAAAAGAAAGACAGAATAGAGAAAAAGTGAGAGAGTAAAAGAGGGATAAGGAGAGAATGGAAAGCCTCAGGTGATGTTTTGAGTTACAGGTAAAGCTGATTTTATTTTCTTACACCCAGTTGTGGATGTATGTTAAAGGCAAGTATTGACTAGTAAATGAAGACTTCAATTTATGCCACCCTGCATTGAGTGAGAGAAAAAATGCATGGCCAATTATAGTTATTAGTAAAAGTCTTACTTCCATTTCTAAATGTTGTCCATCCATCCATCCACAAATCCACATGGGGTAGGGCTGTCACTTCAAAAGTGACAATCATCTAGAGCCAAGGTTTACACCACTGGGTGGCTAACCCTGCCACTGTAGTTCTTCCACACTAACACTCGCACATGCAGTCACACCTATGGCAAATATAGACTGTCCAATCCACCTACTGCATGTCTTTGGAATGTGGGAAGAAACTAGAGCGCCTGGAGGAAACCCATGCAAACACAGGGAGGACCTGCAGACTCCATACAGAAGGCACCCTAGCCAAGAATCGAACCAGGAAACCTCTTGCTGTGAGTGTGGTTTATTATTTAATTTCGACTTCTAAGTTGCATAGAAATTACTTTATCCATTTGCATATATCACTTTTCCAAATATTTATATAAATGATAAGAACTTATTAGAACAAACCTGTCATAAGATAGCCTGATTCACTTCCTGTCTTCCATACAAATCTCAGCATTGCCTTGCCCTTACGACACCCCAGTGGCCAGAATTTTCCGAACAACTACTTCTTCCTGTACTACATGTCACACACTATAATCCTAAATGACCTTTCTTCCTGTCCTTCCCTCTGTAATCTAGTCTCCTACTATAAACCCCCTCACCATCTCTGAACTACCAGGAAACACCTCCTTGATATATACAAACCCAATAAAAATATTAGAAAGTCCCTCTATAAATACTCTGCTGCCCATGCTTGTAACTCACTCCCCTTCAACATAAGATGCGTATCTCAGAAGTACTTGTTCAAACAAGAACTAAAACTTCATCTATTAAAGAGGTGGTCCTGCCCATGTCAAACCCCCACATGATGTTTTCTCCTTCTCATGTACTAAACCCCTCACTTCCTTCCACTACTTCCCTACCTCTTTTTTTTCTCCTCACCTCTAAAAAATATATATAGTAACCTCTATAGTATTGTGCAGGCCATTTTTCTGGATTATTCCAGACTGTTATGTACATATAAATCTTTGCTGTTATGCTTACTCTCCTAGAATTGTGTTATGTATGTATGCTGCCCTTGCTAATAGAGTAATAATTATGACTTCTGTGTTACTATCTGTTGATTTTTACCTTTTTCCATATTTAATTTTTTGTAACCATTGTTATTAATTGTAATGTTTCTGGAGCTTTCCTCCTCGGATCTCCACTGAAAATGGGCCTCTGGCTCAGCTGGACAAACCCAGTTAACAAATGTCAGTAAATAGATATAATATAAATAAATATATGTAAGTTAAAAAAAAAATAAGGTTATGTCTTTGGGGCAGACTTCAGGACTTCGGAGGCTTAATGTTTGACTTTCTGATTCAAAGAAATATCTGATCTGTCAGTGAAAGTTGGCATATCAGGTTTAGTTAATGACATTAAGTAGAACAATGCATAATCTGCACTCTTTGTTACTGAAGACTTTGCAGCTTATGTATGACCACAACTAATAGAACCATAGTATGCCATGTACTTCCTTTCATAGTTGCCAAATCTGTTTTAAAAGCCCTTATAAGTTACTGTATTAAAGGCTGTCAATATTGCCTTTTAGAAAAACCGTGGTGGTGCAGTGCTAGCATTGTTGCCTCACAGCAAGAGGTTCTCCTGTTCGATTCTCAGCTGGAGTGCCTTCTGTGTGGAGTTTGCAAGTCCTCTCCGCGGTCGAGTGACGTTCGAAAGACATGTGTGAATGGGCGTGCCTTGATTGAAGGTTGGGCGTCGGGCTGGCAACTTGGCACCCTAAAAAAATCTACTGCCAATAATTAGCAGACCGGTGTTCTGCTGTGGCGACCCCACTGAAAAGCTGAAAAGACAAATATTATTGCCTTTTAGAGAACTAATTGCGTATGCAGTGTGATTTGTCACACCTGACTAAACCTTAACAGGCCTTTTTGGAAATGTTATTGTCTTCTGCTGTCTGATCATGGGTGTTGAATGTCTGTGATTTTTCTTGGGCATTGTAGTCTCTCTTTGTTTACTTATGCAATCTCAGGTGTCATCACTTATTGTTATTATTACTATAGATCATACAATTTGAATCAAGTAAAACAAGGCACAGTGCTATGAATCAGGACACATTATACAAGGGTCACTAGGAAAGGATGACAGCTAATGTGAGTTAGATGCACAGCTGTATTTTTTGGGAAATGGAAGTGACAGTTAGGAGGGTGATAATGCCTGTTGATCAAGTGCTGCTGTAGCTAGAGTACTACGCATAGTTCCAGGGGCTTTAGAATGGAAGGGGAGGTCACAGTGCTGGACACGGTATAGAGGAAGGTGACTTAAGATGATGAGAGAAACAGATGTCAGGACATTTGAGAACAAGCTAAAAGTGTGACATGAAAGCACTGTGTAAGTTTTAATTTAAAGTGGTAGATTTGTTTTAAAGGATTGTCTTTGGTAGTTAATTTCATAGTTCCCTTTGGATCCCAAGCTACACTGTGGGAGAGTGGAGTTGGTGTTTTTTTTTTTTGTTGTTAAAAAGGTAAAGGTGATCAACATTATAAGGACAAACAGAGCATAGTTTTACTGACAAATGTGACACCTTTGTTTTCCTATTATCAAAAGCTGCTAATAAAATATATTTCATTTCTTCCTTGCATTTGATTACCGTTTTCCTTTTTGGTTTACTTTCTGTCACTCATTTACATCTTGGTTCTTTTTTGTTTAATTTACCATAAACTATGTGGCACAGAGGCAAAATAATATAGATATGAGGCACTAAGAAGTAGATGTCATGGAATTACCATGGTAAAGAAGGACTCTGCATTCATGACGGGGCATGACCAGCAGTTAAAGGCAACTTGTTTAATCTTGAAATAAAAAAGTGCTGTTTCATTGAGAGGGCGGATGGAATCTTTTACCACAGTAAATGTAAAAAACTAACAAGGTTGAGACCATTAAAGAAGTTTAGGATTTCTAGAAGTATGGAATGGAATCTGTGTGTGTGGGGAGGCTTCCTTAGGCAGCCTGCAGCACTCGGGCAGATCAGACAAACTCAGTTTTGCTGATAGTTATGTAACCTTATGCAGTGTTCGTGTTTTCTTAGCATTCACTTACTTGGGATGTGGCCTTGTAAAGGTCTCCTGTACTGCTGCCAAACTAGACAGAAAAGGACACTACTGGTTTTATTCAGTACTTTTCTACAGATTGCACCCTTAAGACTGTTAAAACCATTAGATGAGGCCATGAAACATTTGCTGTTAAAGTGCACAATATTTCAAGAGGTGCTGTGTAGCTGAGTTGTAGAAATATTTCAGGTGGCTTTTATAGAAAAAAAATGACACTTCAGGAATTCAGGACTTTGTACAATCTGTTTTGTTGCAGAGGACACAACAGAGATAAAATATGCTCAGAGCAAAGAGAGAAGGAGAAAAAGCGTATTAGCAAAGCATGTTAAACAAGCTGTTAAATTTTAGAGAGGCAGTTTATATATTTATTTATTTCAGTTTGTTAACCAGGAAAGTACATTGGGCCAAGGTAGCCCGTTTTCAATGGAGGCCTGAGGAGAAAAGCTCCAGACAGAAAGACAATATAAAATATATTAGTACAGCATATAAAACAACAATTTAACATTCAATATACAGAAAGACAATATAAAATATATTAGTACAGCATATAAAGCACAATTTAACATTCAATATACAGAAAGACAATATAAAATATATTAGTACAGCATATAGAGCAACAATTTAACATTCAATATACAGAAAGACAATATAAAATATATTAGTACAGCATATAGAGCAACAATTTAACATTCAATATACAGAAAGACAGTATTATAAAAACATTGAAATATATGAGCTAAGTCAACCACTTGTAAGATATTTACAAAAACAACAAATTCATGTTCATTTAGTACAACATAATTTTAGACAAAGGAATTTAAGCAGTTTCAGAGATTATGAGTAGGATAAAGTAGAAATAGGTACCAGGATTCAGGTAGGATGGGTTCAGGAGCACTCCCAGAGAGAGGAGAGGTGAGAGTGGAGTAAGATTTTAAAGGAAGGGAGATTCTGGGTAGTTCTAATGTGAGGGGGAAGAGAGTTCCATAATCTAGCAAGGGAGAATGATAGTAGTAGTTGCCCTGGTGCGTGTAAAGGCTTGTAAAGTTCCAAGAGGTTCTGATTTGTGGATCTAAGTGTTATGTGTGGCTGGTGAAGTTTTAAGGAAGAGGAGAGTGATGGACAGCTAGAGGGTTTAAAAATGAGCTTGTGTGCTGCTGTTAGGTGAATTAAATTTAGGTAGCCTGGGAGTTCCAACCAGTTTAGTGCATGGAGGGAGTTACAATGATGAGTGGAGGATTTTGATCCTGTGGCAAACTTGGAAATGTTATTATAGCACGAGGATAGTTTAGATTTCAGGGTTGATTGGAGATTAGTGAGTAGTGGAGCTCCATACAAAAGGGAGGGTAGGAGGTAGGTGGCAGATATGAGTTGTCTAGAAGATAGAGAAAGGTAGCATCTGTGTCGATAAAGCATTCCAAGTTTTTGATGAGTTTTTTTTATATTGGTTTGTAGGTGGATGTCAAACTTTAGCTGATCATCGATAAGGACGCCCAGAAGTTTTGTATGGGGAACTATTTCAGTAGATGCTTTGTTTAGACTGAGTATAGAGAATGATGCTTTGTCAACAGCAGTATGTCTAGAAGGGGTAAAGATCATTATTTTGGATTTGGAGGCAGTTAGGGCTAGATGATTGTCAAGCATCCAGGACTCAGTGGAGGAGAAGGCCTCTTGAGTAAGGTTTATTAATATGGGAATAGTTTTGGCAGAACAGATGATAGTTGATTCATCTGCATATTGTACCAGTTTAGCATTGGGGATCTTTTGGTGGAAATCATTGATAAAAATGTTCAGTAGTAAGGGACCCAATATAGAGCCTTGGGGTACACCTGTTGGGGTGTAAAGGAAAGAGGAAATGCAGTAGTTCCATTTTACAGCTTGTTCCCTGGCTGAAAGATAGCTGGTGAACCATTTGATAGACGAAGAGGAGAGGTTAAGATGGGAGAGTTTAGAAAGCAGAAGCTCATGCAAGACAGTGTTGAAAGCCTTGGATACGTCGAGGAGGAGGGTAGAAACTATGTTACCAGAGTTGCGAGCAGAGTTGATGATTTCACGGAAGGAAAGGAGGGCAGTGGTGGTGCTATGTCCTGGTCTAAACCCATGTTGGGTAGGAGTCAGTAGTTGGTTGTCCAGTAGGTAGGGTAATAGTTGCAGGTGAATACATTTTTCGAATATCTTATGAGATAGGGGATAGGATAGCAATAGGGCAAAAGTTGGAGATTGAACAGTTGTTACCTCCTTTGTGGAGGGGGATGATGAAGGCTTTTTTCCAGAGGTGTGGTACGTAGGACTCGTGGATGGAGCGATTGATTAGGATGCTGATGGGAAGGGTTATGCCATCAGCGGCTAGTTTGAGAAAGTTGGCTGGAATGTCATCTGGGGCATTAGAACAAGGTTTTAACTTTAGTAGGAGCTTTTTTATAGTGTGGGTAGGAATCAAATCAGCAAGCACCAAGTTTTAAATTTGCTAGTAATAATCTACCATTGGAGCAGTGAAATAACTTAAATTGACAAAAAAAGCAGTACACTAGACTAGACACTATCCATAATATGAACTCTTGGTGCTTGCTGATTTGATGTCCTTTTCTGACCCACTGTCTAAAATATGGACATCAATGGCAGTAGAGTTTCTGGAACTAAGAGAAAGGTCAGTGGTTGACTGTACTGTACTAGAAGTTGTTGCTACTACTTGATAGTCAGGGCAGAAGGGCCTAGTTTTGCCTCTCCTGAGAAGGTGTAACCACAAGTAGAGTCAGTAGAATGATAAAAGGGTAGAATGAGTGTGAGGAAATGTTTGCTATTAGTACCTAACCTGTCTTAATGATTTCTGATAAGCTGCTTCCATCTCTGTGACCCTGTAAGAAGCACAGTACCAGGTAGGTACTGTGACGACCCTCCACTGGACCAGTAATCGAGGAGCCTCACTGCATACCACTGACAACAGTGGTGGACGTTCACTGGGAGGGTAAGAAGTACACACACAGTATTTCCAGATGCAGCTCTCTGCATCAAGAGCATGTTCCCTTAACAGCACGCAGAGACCACAGTCAGTCCGTGGCTGGTTTCTCACTCCTTCTCCAGATTCCCAGTAAGACTGCCCACCGGCTCAGCTATAGAGTTGAGATCTTAGCTGAGTGACCCAGTGAATACCTCCCGCACCCTCTCTGTCCAACCAGTGCTTCGTGTCCCTGCCCAAAGAGCTGACACACACACTCTTTGAGGTTTGATAGACACACACACACACACACACACACACACACACACACACACACACACACACACACACACACACCCATCTGGGAAAGGCTGACACAGGTTTACTAGCTATGCCTCCTTATGCCCAGACTATAAGGTAGCTACGCCTGACACCAGTCACTCATCAGCTACTTTAAGGCTCTTGCAAGGGTACCCAATATACTGTGTGATATTAATATTAATACAAATGGTAGTCTGACCAAGAACAAGTACTGTTAAAACTTAAATATCTCTGCACAGATCAGATACAATGAAATGTTTAAATATATTTAATAATAAATAGTAAATAACAAGACAATACTAAATATATGTTCACATTGACATCAGAGTTTAAAACCACAGGAAATATTTAAATTAACATTGCAGGACAGTCCCAAATAAATTAAGAAAAATATCTAAATTAAGCTTCACTATATTCCATACTGAATCTAAGAGAATTATACTATAGCCTAAGAACGTACTAATAGAGAAAGGAAGACCTGGTGAAAGGATCTTCTAGTTGTTGTCAGGTCCAAGACATAATGCATAATGCTCTGTCTCACTAAGAGACTTCTCAAATTAATACCTAAAATATTACTGCTGGGATAGCTTGCAGAATGACGTAATTTCTTGTCATATGACTTCTTGTTCCCATGCCAAAACCCCTATTTCTAGAAGCAGCATTTAGCATTTACCTGTAAGTATATGCAGACAAAGGCTTCTGCTCAGATCTTTCACAGATGCTGGAAGTCATAAAACAATTACATTCCTTCACATTTCAAGACTGGTAATTAGTTTACCCTAAAGACAATATAGAAAGTTTCCTAGTACAGACATTGTGTCACTTGCTGCATTGAAAACTGAAAGATACCATCTTTTATGGCCTAGCCATAAAGTAATTTAATTGCAGTTATTTTTCTAAAGTTTGCCGGACTGAAGTTAACCTTGTGTTAACAGTTTCCACTGTTAAAATATATACATTTAAACAGTTATAATAGTGCATGTGCATTTCTGTTCTTTTCCAGTAGGGCACACTGTGGATCCATTTTAAACACAAGCATTTTACAAATACCTTTTCAACACACACATCTGTACAAGCAGTTTGATCTATACATGACATACAGTTCTAATACATTTGTAACACAAGCATCTTATATGACATATAATTATTTACAAAATTCCAGCTAGCTGTGCTGGCAGTATCTCCTTTCATCAAAGGTACTATAACAGTATAGCAGGCAGACAGGGCCACTTATCATTATTGGTGATATTGTGTAAATCTGTTCAAGGATGTTAGCATCCTCATGAGAGATAAGCCTATAGAACTAGGGCCTCCCAACTATGACACAGTGGTTACTGATGCTGTCTTATAGCTGCATGGTCTGAGTTCATTCCAGCCCTCCAACTGCTACCTATGTTGACTCTGAATGTTCTCCTGATTTCCATGTATATGCTCTGCAGGTATTCTGGTTTCCTTTCAAAACCACACTGTTTAGCTTGACTGGTTAACCTGTACTGGACAGGAGTATAGTAGTTTCCTTTGTACTCAGCACTGTGGAATGCATTATGGCAGAAAGAAGTCAACTTGGATCACTTTTAATAACATTAACCAGTGATTAAATACATCAGTACCGAGGAGTAAGGATGCCGTCTTTGTTAAAAGAACTGAAGTCCCCTGGGGGTGAGGTCTGGAGTAGGGCAAAAGGGGTTATTAGCTTAGATTTTGATGCAGATATATTACATTGGTTTGAATGGCTAGGCTTTCCTGCTGACCAGTACCTTCAGGTCTGTTTTCTGTTCTGCATTTCTAAACAAATGCCCATTAAGTTGGTACATCCCACTGGACTGAATTTAGGTACCAGTAAACAGACTACTCCATTTGTCACTTCTCCAAGTGCTAAGATTTCAGAGATATATATTGTATATATAGAGAGTAGAAAACAGATCCAGAACATCCTTTCATAGCGTTGCAGCTGGTTTGTAGATTAAGAGGTAAGCAGACTGAATTATATTTGTATTTAGCTTGCAGCAATGTTTGCCAGTAACTTCAAAGTCTGGTTTTGATTAAGCAAATGCTAAACAGGCCTTAGAAGTCACTATAAATATATTTCAGTAGTGTTTTATTACAATCTTTTTTGTGCTGTTCTCCTGATGTTTTTCCCCGCACTTGCAAGCAAACTGGGGAAGACTTAGAGAAGCTGCTGAAATTCTCACTAGATTACAGGAAGAATGTAACAACGTGGGCTCATCCTGTGGAAGGTAGTATGTGTATTCATCTGATCACCAATGAAGTTAGGCAGTCACATTTCACTAAGACTAGCTAAGAATAATGCAAGTAGTTACAAAGAGACTCAGAAGAGGTACATGCACACATATTGATATTTTCAGATTTCTGGACCACATTGACATATCACTCACTGTCTTGCTCTATCACATTTTCATCTATCCTGGCTTCTTTTTTGTAGACTCACAAGTGTACCCATATGTTGTTTGTACTTTAATGACTTCTGCTCAGATACTGAAACTTTATCAGACTATCCAAGGAAAATTAAAGAAACTGTTTTTCTTTATAAATGGTCACTTCAAGGCATTTACAGTTGTACTTTTTCTGTCATATTTTGCAGTTTTCCTAATTGGGTAATTTAAAAGGTTTCTTTTTTATTTATTTGCTTGCTTGCATATTTACTGGCTTTGTTTGTTTTCTTGGTGCTTTCTCTCCCTGTCAGCTGCTGACCATTAGCACTGTCCATTGTCCTGCAGAATACTTGAATACTACCATCGAGAGGAATCACAGAACCACCGTCTAGGCAGCAGGGTTTTTTTTGTGTGGCTCTTCTCCCCCAGTTCTCCATTGGCAGCTTAAACTCACAGAAGTCCAGATTTGGAGGTTTGTTTAAGATGTATGCTTCTGCACATGCCAGCTGCCTATAGGATGCAGACAAGCTGCTTGTTGGATGTTTGTCCCCAGCTCTTTCCCTACACTTGTTAGGATACCTGACCTCCACTGGGTGTCAGTCTCACAGTCAACTGAGCTGTTATCTGTTAACCCAGGAGTAGTGAGAGAGAATCTGCTAATGACTTCTACCTCTGCCTTGCCAGTGTTTCCAGCTCCTGAGTCAGTAGTCAGTCCTGGGTCATCTGGGTCCCTGTAAGGGCTTTAGCCCTCTGTGTCATGCACAGCTTTCTTTATTTATGTTATATTTTGTGGTACAACTAAAGCTCTGGTACTCCCTGGCACTCATTGTCTCAGTTCTCTACTGTACCTCAAGCAACATCCCGCCTATATCAGCTCCACTGCAACATATGAGTCTTTATGCAGTAGTAGTCAACATGCCATCTTTTCAGTGATTTCAGCCATTCATGAATTAGGGAATGCGATGGAGAGAGAGTGGTATTGAAAGATGCCTCTCCCACTGCTGGTTGATGAAGTCTGTCAACTGGCAGAACGCCTTGAGATGTGCACCAGTAATAGATACCACCCGAAGTCTAGAATGTCAGTTATCTAACATGAAACTAGCTTGGGGTAGTATTTCTTTTTTCTTTTTCTTTTGTTCTTGATTCCTAAATCTTAGCTTTTAAGCATCTTTTTAGGTCAGTAATCCAAAGATTTGGAGGGTAATTTATTTGGTGTCATGCTACGCTTGTCATTATAGTTAGTCTGAATTCTACTCAAATTCAAAAAAGAATGTGAACCAGTTTTTAAATTCTTTGCTCACACGTTGAGCTATCACATACATCGTCTAGGGTAGCTTTACCTGTTGCATGTTGGGAAAGGGAGATCTCCTTTGTAGCAAACTCATTTGAAAAGTGAGTTTTTTACCAACAAAAACTGTCTTAAATGTATTTTCTACAGTAGGTGGATTGGATACTCTAAATTGGCTCTAGGCGTGCATGTGTGTGTGTGTGTGTGTGTGTGTGTGTGTGTGTGTGTGTGTGTGTGTGTGTGTGTGTGTGTGTGTGCCTTCCGTGGAAGGTTGGGCACCGGACTGGCAACTCAACACCGTAAAACTCCACTGAAAAGTCATGAGTGGACAGGTGATCTGCTGTGGCGACCCCTAACCGGGAAAAGCCGAAAGAAGAAGATTGTATTTTGCTGATTTATTCTTCTTGAACCATAAGTCTGTGGCTTATTAATTACTTGTCCCACATGACACTTTCTTCCTAATGGAATGGGTCTTGGAAAAAAATTATCTCCATTTCTAAAGTCCAACAGGGATAGGGAAGTGCAATTTAAACAGCATTTAATATTGCATCTTTATTCACACTCTACAAGGTTCACTACTGATTTCCTCTGCTGTTCACCATATTCACCAATAACTTGTACCAGCGTGCCCATGAAATTACCCAGTATATCCATTCTCCTCCACAGTGCTGATAACATAACCAAACTTAAATCCAACCTGCAAGGTGTATGTCAGCTCTCTCTAGAGCCTGCTCAGTCTCAGTAATGTAATACTCTATGAAAAGAAAACAAAATTAATACTATTTAGGTCTGCTGTGTACAAAGGCCGAGCAAATTCACCCTCAAAGGGGCAGCAGCAAACACTGCAGAAGTTAATGAACAGAAGTATATTGGTGTCATCAGTGACTGCACCTGTAATTTCAAACATATTTAAAACACTAACAAAGTGATTCACCAAAAACTTGGAGCCCTGTACAGGCTAGCTAATTACCCTCGACCAAAACTTTTCTTTGGCATTATTGCCATGGATAAACTAAAAAAGCCTATCTAATACATTCATAACTACTTGCTGCAAATAGACTTTCCTGTGCCCATCAGAGTCCTAAATAACTTACACTGTATAACCTATAAACCTGAAGTTACATATGTTAAACTGGTATGAACCTAAAGGAGATCATAGATCCTCAAACCAACTTCGCTAAGGAAGGGAAAGGCAAACAATTTCCAAGACAGAGTTTGAAGCATCTACCAATTATCTGGAACCACGTTCATCTGTAACTAAAAGCAACTATAAGTAGAACTTCCCTTAAACTAGAGTAGGAAAAAATCCTCACAAATCACGCATCTTGCCAGTTCTGCAACATCACATGACTTCTAGCACAAATAACTACTGACACTGATGCACTATTAATCAAGATCTGCAAACAAACTGGTCCACATATGGTAAATACAGCTAATGATCTATCAGTGCTGTTTTAATGGCACTTGTCAGATTTTGTTATATGTATCATGTTGTATTAAATTATTTTTTATGTAATGTGTTGATCATTGGTAAAGTAGCTCTTCATATACTCTGATGATAATAACTGTAAGAACTGCATAGTTAGATTACTTAGAATTTTAAAGTTTTTAGAGGGCTTCCCCCATGAAGTCCCCTGTGAAAACAGATTTTCTCCTGGCAGAGTTATACCTTTTAAACAAAACATAATTAACTAAATAAAGTTCACCTGTTAGTAATTTCTGCTTTGTCTTGCCCTGGAGCCCCCTGTTTCCACTAATGCTGTTACCAAGCTGTTTGCAGAGGTATACTCATTTAAAGAAACATAGAACCCTACTCCTCTGGCCTGGGACCTGAATTTTGTCTTTGAGAAACTAGGGTTTCCTCTTTTTGGACTTGCCAGCTCAGTTGCATTAAAGTTCTTTTCATACACAGCACACTTTCTAGTGGCTAGTAACTCTGCCAGAAGGATATTTGAGTTGCAAGCCATAGTGTGCAAAGAACTCTATGTAGTCTTGTTTAAAGCCAGAGTGGCAGTCTCAACCACTCCTTCCTTCAGGTCCAAGCTGGTTTCAGAATTTTCTTGAAATCAGACTATCCAACTGACCTTCTTTCATTTTAACACTTAGAACAAAGGGGAGAGGAGTCTATACATCATGGATGTCTATAGACAGTTGAGGACTCTGTACATCATGGATGTCTATAGACAGTTGAAGAGTCTATACATCATGGATGTCTATAGACAGATGAGGACTCTGTACATCATGGATGTCTATAGACAGTTGAAGAGTCTATACATCATGGATGTCTATAGACAGTTGAAATATTGCACCAGCAGTACTAAGTACTTGTAGTTGTCAGGCAAACTGTATATTTCATTCAGTGCAAACAAGGTAGACCAGTATCTAAACAAACTTGCTCTAAGTGGCTGTCAAACTGCATGCCTTCTGTTTAACTACCATGATAAATCTTTGCAGGCCGGGTAAGAGGCCACTCTACCAGAACAGCTGCCAGTACTGCAGCTTTGTACAAAAATGTGTCAGCCCAGATCAGTCGTGAAGCAGCCATTTGATTTGCGTCTGTATCAGAATAGTGAAGGCTAAAAATAGCAAACGCTCTTCTGTCGAACTGTAGTTTGAAACCCAAAAATGTCACTGTCATAGATCGAAAAAATTGACTGATACAAAAAAAATATATACAAACAAAATAAAGTGAGGAGCTTCGCCACCCATACCCCCCCAACTTAAATAAACCAACTCTGAGATTGCACCGCAGTGGAGAAAACAGAAAAGTCCCGAAAACAGCCCAGTGACTTTTTTCCCTAGGAAAACAATCACTGTTCCATGACTTCGACATTCTCAACTTTCGAACTTTACAGTTCGACAGAAGAGAGTTCGCTATTTTCAGCGTTCGCACTTCTGATAGGAAAACTTTGATTTCCATTCACGCCCTCTCTAAGCTTTACAAACTGGACATGTAGCCCCAGAGTAGGACTGATTGTGTCTCAGCTGTTCTGAAACACATTCTGTAACCCTTCAAAATTTGGTGTCGCTACCCTTTTCCATCTGATTTAGACTCAGTACTGGATATAGATTTTTACAGCAGATGTTATCTTTATGTTGAATATACTATGTTGCTTTAATGTACTTACAGTAACTGTAGGTGTTTGAATAATAGTATCACTGCTGCAGCGTGAGGTCCTACCCATCTTTCAAACTTCTGTTTTATATCTTGCCTAGGGTTAGATAGGCCTGTGTGAGTACTGCATGATTTTTTACAAATGTATAGGGCGTGTTATTGGGTGTAGGTTCTTTCTCACCTTCTTAGTGGCAGATGCTTATGGTGTACATTGGGTGATGGCATCTTAAAGCCATGGTTGTAGCCTGAAACCTATTATGGTTATCAGCATCTCCTAATTTTGCTCAGGTTTGGAGTCCAGGTGGACCTTTTAAGAGCTTTATGCACTACAAAGAAAGGAAGCTGCACTGGCTGTGCTTCCCTTGACAGATGAGCTACTGACTTGCTGTGCATGGGAAAATGAGGACATCTGACTGCTATTGAAATGAGTCCAGAAAAACTTGTATCCACCTGTGGCAAATTCTACAGATGAAGAATTTACTGCAGCAGTACTAATCTTATTTAAATGTTTATGTTTACAATGAGCATTCTCTCACAACTGTACTTTCTCCTATTACCAATGGAAATGACCAGTGGTGGCCCATTCTGTACCTCATTATTTTTAACAAATTTTTAAAGACAAAAATATTCAGAATGCTGACCCTCTGCTCTGTCATTCTTCTCATGAAATAAGGGTTCTGGGGGGTAATTTAGGACTCTGATAATGCCCACTTGGAAAAGCATATCAGAGATTTATGGGAGACCAGAAATTCTCAATTCTCCTTCTTACCATTTGGGCATGCCTGTACCACTTTGACCTTCAGCAAATGCTTGACAACATGCTGTCCCGCTTCACGATCAAGGATATCAATATTTATCTCCACCTAAGTGATTGACCATGTAGGCCTCAATACTGAAGGCTGTGCAGACTAACATTCATACAGTATAAGCCTATTCCAATGTCTGGGAATTTCTGTGAACATATGGAAGTCATCCCACACCTCTCTCAGAAAAGAGGCAGAGTTTATATGGAGCCATCTAAGACTACACTTAATTGATCTCTTTCTTTAGCAAATATAGTTAACACCATATTAGACGTTCTGAGGAAGCTATAATGTGCTTCTTCTTCTCAGCTTGGTGATTTTTATACAGTGAGGGTTTTATGCTATCTTCAGTCACTGTGGTCCTGGATACACCAGAAGAAAGTCCAGTGATACCTTAGGAATATCTGAACTCAGAAGAAGGATTACTTATTGGACCAGATCTTCTAACTCCTGTAATCAAACAGGAATGGCTTTAGTAGGTCAGAAAGATACAGCTCTTTCTCCCAGAACTATGCTCCATTTTCCTGTCTACCTAGACATTACACTGGTGAAACAAGGACCAGACTTCAGGAAGATAGAAAAGCTGTGTGAGGTATTGTCCATAACAATATGATTTCAAGCAGTAAGTCCTTGATGTAGTAAGTGTTTCCACCCTCCTTCACTTGGTCATCTGTCAGCTGTCTTCTCTTTTGAGCTACTTCTCTTTCTGGGTATATCTACAGTAGAGTTTGCAAGTGAGAAATAGAGGATGTGTGGACCAGACCCGTAGTGTGGACCTTCATCAGGGCATATATAACAGGGTCTTTCAAGTAGTTTTCAGAAGCTGAGTTCCTTTTACCAGCACTGATATTTCTCCATATTTGGTATGAAGTTGCTTTGGTTAGGGATGTTCATATGACTTCCAGTGGTGTCTGTTAATCAGAAGACACAAGGGTAACAGGTAAGGAATCTGATACATCATGATTGGGGATCATACCTCTCAATCTCTTAACTCAAGATATCTGGGCTAAGCCAAAAATAATGGGGGAGCAAAGGCCTGAAAATAGAAACAGATTTTAAATATTGCTCTTATAAATTTAGAAAGTTGATGGACTAAAAGGTTTTGTGTTAGTATGCATTTTCCAAAGAATATGAAGTATGAACTCAAATGTCTGTCATTATTTAGGGACTTCTATCCTCAATAATTTGCCAGAAAACCACAACTTTTATGAGGAACAGACCAAACATTTGAAACAAAAAGCTTAACATCCAGTAAAAATCTGGACATTTAAGAGATATGGTGGGGATTCATGTTGATCTGCAGAATGTATTTATATTGAATATCATTTGGTAAACAGTTGTGCTTCCCCATGGGTGGAATATATATATATATATATATATATGTATATATATATATATATATATATATATATATATATATATATATATACATATATATATATATATATGTATATGTTTTCATAAAGCTACAGTACTCCGTAGTGCTGCTCCTCAAAAATGAACTATGAGAACACTGATTAGCAAAATTTGAAAACTTGCAGTAACATGGGCCATGCAGGTGGGATTATTTATTTATTTATTTCAGTTTGATGACCGGGGAAGTCCACTGGGCCATGAAGAGCCTGTTTTCAGTGGAGGCCCAGGGAGAAAAGCTCCAAAAACATAAAACAGACAAATGCAATGAAGTATATACAATATAATAAGGGAGTAAGAATAAAGCAAGTTACATATAGACAATAGGACATTGAATATTAAGCAAAAAATACAAAAATAATAGTATATTCAATAGTGTGAGTAAAAGACATATGTGTTTTATAAAAGGAACATTGTACATTAAGGATGCATGTATACAAACCAGTAGTTTTGTTTTTGTTTTTTTTGGGTTTTTTTTAGAAATTAGTTTCATATTTTGGAATTGGTGAAAATGAGCTTTGTAGTTATGGGATAGGTCATCCTTGTTGCAATGGGAGAATTGTCCAGATATGTCTTGGTGGGAATATTGAGAAAGATATTAAGTGTTGTAAAGGATGGAAAAAGACAGTGAGGTAGGATTTAGAGGGAAAGATTAAGTTGGGGTGTGACATGGGCATACCCATTTGGAAGAGAGAGGGGAGAACAGTTGAGATTTGAAATTGTTATGGTTAGTCATATTGCGAAGGGGGAGGGAGTTCCACTGTTTAGCTATGGAGCAGGATAGTAGCAGTTAGCCAGGAGTATGTGAGGGTTTGCAGCTTTGTAGGAGATTTTGGTTTTCAGATCTGAGAGAGCATGTAGATATGTAGGGAGTTAAGGCTGAGGCAAGAGAGGGGCAGTCTGAAGGATTGAAGATGAGCTTGTGGGCAGTGGTGAGCTGGTGGAATTTCAAGTAGTTGGGAAGTTCGAGCCATTGCAGGGTATGGAGGGAGTGGCAGTGGTGGGATGAGTTTCTTGAATTGGTTACAAATTTGCAAATTTTGTGGTAACAGGACTCGAATTTGGATTGTAGGCCATGCTGGAGGTTGGTAAACAGAGCAGCTCTGTACATGAGAGAGGGCAGAAGGTAGGAAGAGACTAGGATTTGTCTGGTGGAAGGGCTGAGGTAGCACTTGTGTCTGTAAAGGAGACCTAGTTTCTGATGGGTTTTTCTGATAGAGGAATGTATGTGGGTGTCAAATTTTAGGTTTTCATCAATGGTGACATCGGGCAGTTTGGTACTGGGGACAATTTCTAGGGGGCTATTACTCTGGCTGAGTATGAAGAATGAGTTTTTGTTGATAGTGTTGTTTCTAGAGGGAGTGAAGATCATCAGTTTAGTTTTGTTAGCATTTAGGGCCAGGTGATTGGTCTTCATCCAGGTTTCTTTGTTAGAGAAGACTGATTGAGTTTTAGATAGGAGTTCAGAGGGGGAGTAAGTTGAGCAGATGATAGTGGAGTAATCTGTGTACTGGATGAGTGGGGATTTAGGGATGGAGTGGTGGAAGTTGTTGATAAAAATGCTGAAGAGTAGAGGACCTAGTACAGAACCTTGGGGTACGCCAGTGGGTGTTGGTAGGAAGGGAGAGGTTGAAGATGTCCATTGGACAGCTTGTTGGTGATCAGAGAGGTAGCTGGAGAATCAGGCTATGGTTGTTGTTGAGAGATGGAGGGAGGGGTGTTGGGATAAGAGTAAATGGTGGGAGATGGTGTCGAAAACTTTTGAAAGCTCTAGAAACAGTGTAGATACAAATTTACCAGAGTCATGTGCTTGGTTAATGGTTTCAAGAAAGGAAAGGAGAGCAGCCATGGTACTGTGGCCAGGGCAGAAACCGTGTTGAGTTGGGGTGAAGAGATTGTTATGGTTTAGGTATGGCATTAGTTGTGAATGGATAGCTTTTTCTAGTATTTTAGAAAGTGGGGAAAGGATGGCAATGGGTTTGAAATTGGTTGTGTCCGTGTTTTTCCCTTCTTTGGAAGTGGGATGATGTAAGTGTGGCGCCAGATAGATGGGACATAGGATTCTTGAATGGATCTATTTATAAGAATAGAGATGGGAAAGGCTATGCTGTCTGCAGATAGTTTGAGGAAAGATGATGGAAGATCGGTGCATTGTGACATGGTTTCAGCTGGTGAAGAAGTCTTTTTATTGTGCTAAAGGGTATGGATTTTAGGTTGAAGGGGGAGGATGGAGGTGGGAGGTTAGTGGGGGTAGGATTAGGGTGGGTATGTGGGAAAGAGGAGGATAGTTTTGCAATACAGTCTATAAAAATTAGTTGAATTGGGTGGCTGTTTCAAGTTTGGTGAGGTTGGGTTTGAACAGGGGTTATCTTTATTACCAGGGTGGAGGATGGAGTCCCAAAATCTTTTAGGATTACATGAGTGCAGGGATTGAAGTTTCGGGTAGCATGCCTTGCGGATGAGCTCAGCATTCACCATTGTGTGCATGTGATGCTTCAGGACATAGTAAGACATCCATTTATTTATTTATTTTTGCTTTTACTTGTTATCAAAGTAGGTGGGCACAGCTGTATATAACATTTAACAAGTTAATATATACAATCTGGTAATATGGTTATGCAAAGTTAGTAAACACACTATACAACCTACATAATAATAAAGTAATACAATAGCCCATTACGTTTTGCAGTCCATTTTTAGGTAGTGCAAGGTAACTATTAATTGTACCCCATAGATGGTGTTAAAGCATATTAGACATGCATATTACTCCCTTTTGTTTAGAAGGATGACTGACATTTTGTCAGTGTTTGGAGTGAACATCAGTCTGATGGCATGGAAGAGGCTGGAATAGGTACTAGACTGATGGTAGTATGCATGTATTACAATGACAATGAGCTGGTTTAATGCATCACATATATTGCTTGTTTGACTGAGACAACATTCATTTGCCTACTTTCAGCAAAACCCTTGGAGAAAAGATCCACAATGACAAGTGTAATACAGTTATAGTACACTGTACAGTGGCAGAGTAATCATAACTAGACAATAAGACACACGCATGTATTTTATTCTTTTAGTCTTTTAGAAAAGGTCATCAATTTAATTACATTTTTAGACAGGAAAGTATGGAGCAATAGTATTAGAAGAGATGTGGGATGTGGCTTTAGAAATCCAGAAATGTGTGACTAAACCAATGTGAAGGTAAATTTCAAGGGGGAATAAGGTAAAAATACATTAAAAGTATAATGATTGGCAGTGGAATTTTACGGTGCCGAGTTGCCAGCCCGACGCCCAACCTTCAAGGAAGGCACACCCATTCACACACGCACCTACCTGCATGTCTTTAACATCACTCAACTGCGGGGAGGACATGCAGACTCCACACAGAAGGTGCTCCAGCCGAGAATTGAATGGGAGAACCTCTTGCTGTGAGGTGACAACGCTAACCGCTGCACCACCGCGGCCTAATAAACACCAAAGTTCTAATGACAGGAAATACTAAAATAAAACAGATAAATAGATTCACAAAGATACAGAAAAAAACAGAAGTTAACTAATCTCAATATTTTCCTGACTAATCTAAAGAATTACTATTTCCTGGTCACTTACTAGAGTAAGGCAAGATGAAGTAGGTGAGTGGTCTTCTTTCTTTGTCAGGATCCAAAATCAGACTACCCTGAGACTTCAGTCTCATCAAGTATTAAAACATTTTTGTAATGGATTACAGAATGACATCACACACATCTGGTCAAATCTGGTCATCTGACATCTAGTTCCCATACTACTCCCATTACTGGAAACTGAACCAGAATCTTGCACATATGTGTTACCAAACACACAAATAGAGCTTTGCAAAGATCTGTTGCAGCTTGTGGAAGTCATAAAACAATAAAAGGCTTCCACTCTTGCTACAGAAGCTATTAAACCATTCTCTGGCACAGACATTTTGTCTCTGGCTGCAATCAGAACTGTAAGATACACTCTTTATGGCCTAAGTTAAGTAATTTAATTTCAAGCTATTTTTTCAAAGTTAGCAGAAGCTGAGCTTAAGCTCTTGTCTTCCAATATCCTCTGTTACAATATTAATTTCAACATAATACAGTCTGACATACAGGTGTATTTCTTTGCTGTCCAGCAGGATACACTGCTGGTACATTTTAACACAAGCAGCTTTGCAAATACGTTTTCAGCACAAGCACCTGTTCAAATCAGTTTGATATACAAATGACATATAATTCTTTACAAAACTCCAGTTAGCTATACTGCCATATGTTACACATCCTCTGCCCTACTTCTCTTGACATAGCTGGCGACACCTGATATCGTCACAGCCTCACGTTATTGTTGATAACAAAGTCATAGCTTGGAGCTAAGAATATGATGAAGCATTAGCAGTACAAGTTGCGTGTGTTTACACTACATTGTATACACCAATGAAATCTAAACGTTACTCTTTGAATGTATGTTCATGTGTTGCACTCACATTTTTTTTAAATGTAACAGAAATAGACAATCACATGCACTATTTTGTTACAGGAGTAATAATTTTGTGTGAGCAAACTTTGTTGTGTCTTCCGGCTTTTCCCGGTTAGGGGTCGCCACAGCGGAACTTCGGTCCGCTAATGATTGGCAGTAGATTTTTTTTACGTGCCGAGTTGCCAGCCCTGATGCACAACCTTCAACGAAAGGTACGCACATTCACGCATGTCTCCACACAGAAGACGCTCTAGCTGAGAATCGAACAGGACAACGTCTTACTGTGAGGCGACAACGCTACCGCAGCACCACCACCGCACTACATTGATATAAAAAATATACAGGAAGCTGCAAAACTCAGCAGAAATTAAAGACACTTGTCAGCAGTATTGTCATGTGTCTGCATTTATATATTCTTGCCAGAAGATTCAGATGAGATACTTTTGAAGCTTTGGCTTTTCTTCAGGTTGGGTGAAGTGTATATATATATATATATATATATATATATATATATATATATATATATATATATATATTAATCATGTCCACTCTAGACCATACTGCCTTTTTGATGTGCATATCTGAAGTGAGAGGAAGATGGTGTGGGGCTGTAACTGTCAACAGAAAATGGTCTGGATTCAGAAAGTCTGCTTTGTAGCTTGGTATTAGACAGTGCCCAATGGCCCATCCTCCACTGACTCATATAATCTAATCCAGATATATTGCTGCAAGTGTAACCTTCATGAAGAAACAAGTAGGTGGTTCAATGGTCTGTGCTAAGCCATAAAGTAGCTTAGTCTAGTCCTGCCACTACCAGCATACTGTTGTCCTTAGCAACATAATACTCTGTTGACATCAAGTTGGTGATACAGCCCTGAGGAAAGATTGACATATAGCTACGTAAACCAGCATAACTGAAAACAATCTGAAAATTGCAGTATATATTGTTACATATATCTAGCTGCCTAGAGCAGTGCACTGATGATGTTTTCCATGAATTTTGGCACACAGACTGAGATGAACTGCAGGTCTTAGTAATCAAGGCTAAGTTATAATGCTTCCTAGTCTGAAGTTCTGCAGTTTTTTTGTATCTTGTATAGGACCACTGCTGGGCATGTGGCATGAATAGCTTGCACTGCATTACAGTCACTTATTCACTGCATCACATTCAGCTATTTCCTGTGGCACTTAGCTGCTGTGGCCTTTGCAACTGTATGCAGCTCTTTCTGGGTCTCACACCATTCATGGTTGTGAAAGAATGGGTGTAAGTGATTGCTCTACAAAATAATAATATAAAGGTAAGATGGAATTACAGAGGGAGGATGGAACTGAATATCAATAAATGGTGGAAAAACAGAGGTATACAGAGAGGAGCTAAGAATCTGATATTATAGTAGTTATTACAGAAGATTAAGCGGATAACAAGCTGCTGCTTGTCGTCCAGGGTTTGATTCCCTCAGCCTCCATTTGCCTATTATGTGCTCTGAGTGATCATGTCACTTAAACACATAATGTTCCAGGGTTGCAGCCAAAAGGGACACTTGTGTCCTGTGGGCTTACCTGGTTAACAAAAAAAAAGATACTTTGATAATTAATATTTTGAATGAAAGAAAGAAAGACTGTGTAGACTCGTCCTTGAATAAACGTAAAAAAACATATATTGGCTAGAAATTAAAGACTGATTGTTACTATGAAGCAATTGAAATTAAGAAACAAAACAAAACAAATCCTAAGCTAAAAAAAACATATCTGGTTCAAATGTTTGGCACAATGGTGTGTTTTTAGCTTTGTCTAAGTAATAAACCTCTACTTTATCACAATAAGAAGGCAGATGGTATTAGCCCTAGGCACTGACTAAAAATATGGTGACTGAAATATGTCAGAATCTATTCTTTTCAAGGCTTTACATCTTTTCCAAGGCTCCAGGTGCAAAGGTTTGTTACTCTGTGCTCTTTATGGGATCACAACAATTCTGGCTTTTGTTCTTTGTTACTACAGAACCATTTCTCAGCTGTATCCATCTTCAGTAACAAGAAGTTACAGTCTGTTTAAAGTAGAAACATTGATAAGTCTTTTTATATTTGTTTAACTAAAAGAATGGATCTAGCAAAACACAAGCTTTTTGTTTTCTTTCTTTTTCGTTCATGATTTTTTTTAATATTCACAAGTATTATTGACCTGTTCTCACCTCCATTTATTCTGTGTTCAGTATTTTAGTGCAGTAGAAGTTTTCCAACCAATATGTCACACATAAACGTACCATGCAGCTGAACTGGAATGTCCTTAAGGGGACATTTGCAGATATTCCATGGGCCTCCACTACAGGAGGTTTAAGGTAATACATAGTGAGGACTCTAGAGTCTCTATAGGAGATTTTATTCAGGTATATAGGGCATTTAAAGATAACTACCTCTGGGAATGGTTGGGGTTATCAAATGTAGTAGAGAAGCATCAGAGAACCTATGTAGAAGATTTGATAGGAATGAGAAGTGTACTAATTGTTTCTCTGAGAGAGCAGCTGATGCATGGAAAGACTACTGCATTACATTAAAGAAAGCAATTCTTTAGATAGTTTTAGGAACAGCCTAGATTAGCTGGGTCTTTGTTGCAATTTTTACTGAATAGTTTTGTCTTTATGACACTTTTTACCATTTAGTTTGGATGCATACACCCTCCAAATCTATATGATTCAGTTGTATTAGCAAGGGATATGGCTTTGTTGAAAAAGGGATCCAGACAAAACTGATTTAATTAGTCCCTATACCTACGTTTTCTTCCTTAGCGTGCCAGCCTTTGGCTCTATTATTTGTGGCTTTTCTCAATCCCCCACCAGTGAAGGACGAGCACCAGCCCAAAAAGCAGCTGTTCTTAACCATTACTTTGAGCCATATCCTGTAGCCGATATTATTGGCTACATTATTTGTGGCTTTTCTCAACCCCCACCAGTGAAGGACGAGCACCAGCCCAAAAAGCAGCCGGCCTTAACCATTGCTTTGAGCCATATCCTGTAGCCAATATTATCGGCTCTATTATCTGCAGCTTTTCTCAACCCCCATCAGTGAAGGATGAGCATCAGCCCAAAAAACAGCCAGCCTTAACCATTGCTTTGAGCCATATCCTGTAGCGGATATTATTGACTCTATTATTTGTGGCTTTTATCAACCCCCACCAGTGAAGGACGAGCACCAGCCCAAAAAGCAGCCGGCCTTAACTATTGCTTTGAGCCATATCATGTAGCCGATATTATTTATGTTAGTTCTATCTCCTAAAAGAAACTGTACTGTTTGATACACAAACATACATTGCTTTTTGCTTGTATCTGTAACCATAAAGTGTACTGTCTTGGCTGGCACACCTAAACAAAAGCTCGCAAGTAGCTTTCTCTCTGTGATGTAGACACTTATACTTATTGAGTCTCACCTCTATTTCAGCGCTTGTTTTTTAGTTTTATCCCCCCCAGTTTACCTCTCTCTTGTCTAATACTTTCACTTTTTACTGTATTTCTTTCCTGCTTAACAGAAACTCTTCTTTCTCACAAGAATCTCTGTTCTCTCCCTCTAGCCTACTACTAGTTACTTCACTGTAGATACCTTGTTACATGTGCTTTCACAAACACCCCACCAGTACTACACTGTAATCCCCTCTACTACCTTGCCTCATTAGAAAATACATAGTAACTTATGCAGAACTGACCTGTTAGTCTCCATCGGCTTACTGATAGTTTTTGTTACTGCACATTCCAGCAGTTTTTGCAAGGACTGTCCCCTCCCCCACAGTCATAGTCTCTGTAATCACCGTGGCCCAACTACTACTTACTACGTCAGCTGTGGGAGTTTATATTAGGTACCTGAGATATCGGGCACCATTTTTCAAAAGTCTCTACGCTCCTCTATCCCTACTAGCGAGCCTGATTTTCTTCCTTAGTGTGCCAGCCTTGTAAGTATATATTAATAGCCTGTATCTTGCTGTTTAAAATCTGTATAGCCTGCATTTTCTGAATTGAGTCTGCTATATCTACACAAAAGTCATCAATTTTATCGCATGTTTATCTAGTCTTTTTTCTTTAGATACTGTTATTGGCTTAGAACGCTGTTTCATGCAGTGAATACGCACACTGTTTACCTGTATTTTAGTACACACTATGCATATTACGACAGCTACAGTAATTTGCTGAAGGACTACTAGAATTTCAGAATAATTTTTGATATGTAATGGTAATTGTGAGACATGGATTGCTTGCTATGAATTAAATAGCTATATTACTTATTAATATTAAGCTGTGTAGAGCAAATACCACTGTTTGGTTCACTTGCTGTAATCTGCATTTACGGGGTCATTTATACTGTTTTATTGTATTTTAGTACTGCTTTTCACTCTCTTACTTGCTGCTACACTCTTTGGTCTTCTATTGCAGATTTTTTCCCTTCAAATACTAATCTCTCTCATGTCTCCCACTACCACCTTCTGTTTTTCTCCTCTGAACTCCCACCTCTACTAACCACCCCCTCCAAAAGTCTCTTACCATAACTACTGTACTGTGCTCTATCCCATTTACTTGTTTGTCTACTTTTAGAATTGAACTACTGTGCTCATTTAGTAACTTATAATCTGAGGTTGATTTTTATCTTATTTTCTGTCTTCATCATAGTGGCTTTATTATTTGCGGCTTTTCTCAACCCCCACCAGTGAAGGACGAGCACCAGCCCAAAAAGCAGCTGGCCTTAACCATTGCTTTGAGCCTATCCTGTAGCCGATATTAAGTATGTTAGTTCTATCTCCTAAAATAAATTGTACTGTTTGATGCACAAACATACATTGCTTTCTGCTTGTATCTGTAACCGTAAAGCATACTGTCCTGGCTGGCACAACTGAACAAAGACTCACAAGTAGCTTTCTCTCTGTGGTGTAGATGCTTATACTTATCGAGTCTCACCTCTATTTCAGCGCTTGTTTTTTTAGTTTTTCCCCCTAGCCTACCTCTCTCTTGTCTAATACTTTCACTTTTTACTGTATTTCTTTCCCACTTAACAGAAACTCTTCTTTCTCACAAGAATCTCTGTTCTCTCCCTCTAGCCTTCTATTAGTTACTTCACTGTAGATACCTTGTTACATGTTCTTTCACAAACACTATACCAGTACTACACTGTAATCCCTTCTACTCCCTTGCCTATTAGAAAATACATAGTAACTTTTGCAGAACTGACCTGTTAGTCTACAACATCGGCTTATTAGTTTTTGTTACTGCACATTCCAGCAGTTTAACCCCGCTCTGTTCACCCTCGCTATGCTCGGGATCACTCCGCTACCCTACCCTACCCCAATTCCCACACACTCCCACTCTCCCTAAATTATAGTCACATAGCCACTCCTTGTCCTATCACAAACACCTCCTCTTCCTTACTCCCGACCCCCTCACTCATTTCTCCATACTCCATCAACTCCTCTTTTACATCCCCTTCCTCAAATTCTTCTCTCTAATCCACTTCTATACCTCCTCAGCCACACCTACACTAATACTCTCACTAATAGATCCACACCTCCTACTCTCCACTTACCTATCTCAGCTTACTCACTCCCTCACACTCTAACATGCAACTCCACCTCACAGTCCCATACATCTCTATTCTAATATGCCTTCTCTACCTAACCTGCACTGCCTCAAACATCTACATATATCGATTTCAAAACCAACACCCCCCCTCAGATACTAGCACAGCATATCAACTGCCATACTTGCACTGTAGTAATATATGTCCCTAACTGTTCCAAACTTCAAACTTCCATCTATTTTCCCTTAAACATGCTGAGCCCTCACAGCCTCACCTTCCCAACATCAGATTCCATTAAATTATCTCCAAACTAAATAATCTTTTACTTCACAGTCTTACACACATAAAACTACAGGTAGACATCCACCTTAACCCAGGCCCAAACTGTACCTTACCCACTTCTCAACCACAACTCCTACCCCCAGTAAGCCACTACTGCTCAAATCTTAACACCAACTCTCCCCAACCAAAAGTTTCAAATTCAGATCTACTGATTACTAACTTTAATCTAAGAAGCATTGTAAACAAAACCTATGAATTTGATGCTATCCTGGCCACATACTCTCCAGACATAGTAGTCATCACAGAAACCTGGCTAAAAACCACACATCAAAAACTCAGAAATAACATACAGCAGTTATAATATTATAAGACATGATAGACTAAATGGCACAAAAATTGAACCTACTAACCAGGCCAAATACTAGGTGTTATCATAGACAACCACCTAAAATTTGACATTCATATATTCCAAACAATCAAAAAGGTCCATGCAAAACTCGGTGCTCTCTACAGAGCAAAACCATTCTTAACACCTCAAACAAGAATACCCATAGCTAGATCTCATCTTCTGTCTACACTGCTATACTGCTCACATATTTTCACCACCTTATGTAAAAACACCTTCAAAACCTAGAATTCTGCTACAACAAAATAGCTAAGTTTGCAACCAGTCTCTCTCATAAAGCTCATCACTGCACTGCTCTAAAACAATTGAACTGGCTAGAACTGCCCCACCTCTTAACTTTAAATCAACTTGTCCTCACCCACAAAATTATTCAAAACCCTCTCGCCTGCCCTGCCATCTCCTCCCTTATCCAGCCTCAAACTTATAACAGAGCCCTCAGATCCTCCAACAGACCACTGCTCAGTTACTCAGTCCCAGAACTCCCACAGAGACTCCCTCTATTCAAACAAAATTGTTAAGTACTGGAATTCCCTCCCTTTCATCTTACAAAGTACACCATCCTCTCCTGATTTCAAACATAAGCTAATAGAACACCTCAATAACAACTGGTTATGCCCATATTGCTCCCCTGGATAATGTCCATTACCTCCATTCACATGTTTCTTATTCTCTTCCATAGGTTCATAGGTAGGTACCAGGCTATCGACCCGAGGGCCTACGTATGCCTAGCCAACAAGGTTCCCTGGCTTACACCACCCAAGAAAATTATTTTCCTGTGCCCCTGTCGAGCAGAGATACAGAAGTGATCCCCGGGGTGTATTTCCTTTTTTCCATCCACTCATCAAGATTTTTCTTGAAGAGTGCTAATGAAGAACTTTGATTGACATAGATGGGTAGCCTGTTCCAGAGTATGGGAAGTCTCTGGGACAGGAATCTATCCCTCCAGCATGTCCTGTTTATTGTGGTGACAAGGTTTAGGTCCCTAGAGTGTGTAGCTTGGGTGTAGCATGTCCAACAGCTCTGGGTTTGACATAGCTTTATATGTTAGGCAGAGATCACCTCAGAGTAGGCTGTATGCTACGGAGTAAAGCTGGAATTTTTGAGATGGTCAGTGTAGGGTGTCTGTTTGAGGCCAGTAATCCTCTTTGTGAGGTACTTCTGTGGCCTTTCCAGCTGCTGCAGATGTCTTGTAAGGTACATTCCCAAAGGGGCGTTGTAGTCTATAATGGATCTAATGAGTGTCGAGTAGAGCGGAACAATGACCTCTTTTTTCCTGGATGAGAACCCTTTAGTGATGAGTTCTCCTCCCTCATTCTCTGCATTTACCCACTATATCTCTCCCCCGCACTATCTCTTTACCTCCTAAGTGCTCCATATTCTCCCCTCATTTCTGCTTGAATCCTCTCCTTTCTGCTCACCTCCCATATGAATATTCAACTTATCAAATGACCCTTTACATTTCTTACAACTCTGTAATCTAATACCCTAAGGATGTACTACCCTGTTGATTCTCTGTTCTGTTATGTAACTATTTTAGTGCTAATCAAATGTCTACGGATGTACTGCCCTGTTGATTCTCTGTTTTGTTATGTAACTATTTTAGTACTAATCAAATGTCTAATATCGTATTGTACATTAATGGAGATTTTCTTCCCGGGTCTCTGCCGAAAATGGGCTACTAAGCCCAGTCGGACTCTACCCGGTAAACAGATGCAAATAAATAAATAAATAAATAAATTTAGTCATCTTAATAATTTCACATAGTTTAAATTAAGAACAATACAATACTATCAATGTATTGTTTAGGAAGAAATCTTGTATGCATTTCTGCATAAGTGATGCATCACATTTGGCTAGCCTAGTGGTGTAGTAGCTGTGATCCATCTATGCTGCTGTCATACCTGTTGCTGACCTGATTTCAAACAGCAGCTTGGATTTTGGAGGATAGACAGAATGGATATAGCTGTATGGCTAAGTTGTTAAGGTTTCGACCTCACAGATTCAGAGTTGTTTCCTGAGCTCCATTCACTACATATGTGGAAATTGCATGTTCTTCCCCTTTGTGTGTGACTTTTACATGGATTCTGTAGTGTCTGTCCTCTCCTATGTATATTACACTTATCCTTGCCATTGTGTCCCAGAGCATGTCTGTAGAGCATCTACGGAAGATCAGTTCACTTACTCAGCTGACTGGGAAACACATTAAATGAGTGACATTCTCCTTTTCCTCTTTTGGAGGACAGCAGAGTCCCCATATCTAACCACAGTACATGGTGGACGAGTAAAATCCTTAAGGAAAAGCAAGATTCTTAATGGCAGGAAGTGCCTCTAAAGGTTGGCTCACCACTCAGTCCATTATATACCTCCTCAGAAGAGCTCTGATACACAGCAAATAAATAACCTCCTAGTTCCAACCCAAATTACTGCATCTTCTGCTGTCATCTCATCTCCAGATCATTGCAGAGTTTGGTTGTAGATTGTAAGTAGCCAGCAGGACTGGTGCAGTGAAGAGGGCTGGAAAGCAGGGATAAAAATGACTAAACTGATTTACTTGTTCTACCAAAGAGTCAATGCCATTACACAAGGATTAGTATGACTTAACAGTTTATAAATAAGCTACCACTCTGAGGCCTGGATTTGAGTCCCACTGCCATGACTTGCAGACTGTGTGATTTGTGACTTTCTTCCTTTTTGCGTAGTAAATCATAGCAAGTTTTTGCTTTATCTTTTATAATTCAGTTGGTGGATAGAATATTCTAAAGACATTTTTCATCCATGAAGATGATGAAGAGCTGCAACTGCTTTAAGTGGCAGAAATTATTTATTAGTTGTTTATTTATTTAACCTTTGTTGACTGTGTTAGTCCCACTAGGTTGGTAGCCTCTTATCAGGGGAGATTCAAGACGGTATTTACAATGACTAGGGGTATTTTGACCAAGGCAATAGGAAACTTCCTCTGGTTTGTTTAGCATGTACAGTGGGATCTTTTGCATTCTCCTGAGCTACCAAAAACTCAAGCTGATGGGCACATTTATTTCACACAACAGTAAGCTGTTTTTCCATTACTGTCCATTATTCAGCTGGCAAGTGGTAAAATAATAAACAAAAATAAAGTAATTATCTGTGCAAGATGTCATCAACTGTAACCTTTAGAAAGATGCTGTCTCAAATGCAGGACTGCCAAGACTGTGTATGCCTTGAGTATTATGTCATCAGTACCATGAGCAGTGGTCATTCTGAATATAGACATGCTGCTTCCATAAGCTTCAGTAGCAGGAAATGTAGGACCTTAATCTCTAGACTCATTAGGACTTGCACAATTTGTTTCTGACTATTTAATGATAAATAATGAACTCAAGAGTGTCATTATAATGCATTAATTATGCAAAGTTTCTTCAGTTCTGGACTTCCAATATGGCTGCACACTCATCAATAGCTTGACTTCATCTCTCCCAGTCTAAAATAAAATGCAGCCAGAGATACTGTAAATGTGAGTAAAATTCAGTTACTGGCTAGTAAGTACAGTGCTTGGATGCCTGCAAAGAAGAAACTAAGAGATCCTGTAATAAAATGAACTAGAAAAGGTGAACAGAAAACACTGACTGGGAAGAATTCTGCAGCTGTTCTGCAAAAAGCAGTTTAAACTCCATCCTTGGTGAAAGAAATAGTTTCCAGTAATCTAGAAGAAAAATAAATGTGTTCAGAGCTGAAAAAGTTGATCCTGACAAAGCTGTGGAAAAAGGGGCAAATTATTAAAAGTTAAAGACAGTAGAGTGTTTGTGGAAAATTATTATTCACTGTACACCAAGCAGGAGAGAAAAAATTTATTCCAGTAATCGGGAAATGTCTAGAGGCTTTTTTCCTAGAAGAACAAAGCCATTCTTTGATGCAGAACAGGCTAAGGAGGAAATGCAGAAGTTTGTCCAACAAAAAAGGAGACAAAAAGCAGAATTGGACAACACTGCTTCTCATTTGTATGATAATAAAGCACATTGAGGGACATCGCAAGTGAAACCTTTTTCATTGTTCCACAGGAAAATGTTTGAGAGACAGAGAAAAACACAGATTTTGACCAGAAGAATCAGGAGCACTGTGGAACTGAACTGGAATCTGAATTTGGGAGATGGAGGTGAACAGGAAGAAGTCCAGCAACATGGAAATGAATATGTAAATGTGAGAGTGCAAAGTATCAATCACATTTGTGAAATATTGCCGTGGAAGAATAAATGGAAAGAGTGAACTTTTGTTGATTTTGTTAAACTTGTCTGGAACAGAAAGGCTCTTACCTCACTTCATATCATTAATGTTTGAAAAATCTCTGAGGGGAGGGGAAGAGGAAAATAAAGATAACTATAAGTAAAACATTTTTTTTCATAACAGTATTTCTATGAAACTTTTTAAAATATAAATTGCATATTTTATAGTAAAGCATTTTAGTTGTTCTTGTACATGATAAAGTTATTAAAGTAAACTGATGCTTTTTCTCTTCCACTTTTCTTTCTTTCTTTCTTTCTTTCTTTCTTTCTTTCTTTCTTTCTTTCTTTCTTTCTTTCCTTCATCTTTTTTGGTATTAAGAATATAGGGATTATAGTGCAAAAAGAGAAGAAAATCTAGACAAAAGCATATTTAAGCTAACCGGCTGTAGTTCTGATTTGTTGAAGTGGGTGCAAAAATACACAGATATTTTATTTTATATTTAAAGCTGATATGTATTCTTACTTCTGCATAGGTGAATGTGTGGATTAAGATCCTTGACAGTCTAAAAACAAATTTTAAGTGGAAGCGAGTAAATGTGAAAACACTAAATGTAATGAAAAGTTTTCCTTTAACAATAAATGTTTCAGCTTGTTTTACAGGCTGAAACAGAGGACTTCACTTATGTTTTTTCTCTTACTTTTCCCATGGAGGCAAGCCGATAATAGGGCAACTGGTTTCTTCATGCCTAAAGGTTAATGATTTCTGAAAGTATGCAAATAGTTTTCATATCTGGGGTAGGAGAATAAAGATAAAAATAGAAGGGATAGCAACTAGTGTAAGTAGAAGTGCAGACAATAGTATGTGTCTTAGCATGGATAACCTCAATTTCAGGTTAACTAGAGCTTATGTTAGCAATTGTCTCTTTGGCACAGATGTTCCTATAAGGAGGGTTAACTTTCCTTATTTGAAGACATACATAGTTATGTTTGAGAGGTTTTATTAAAACAAAAAGTCTTGTAAAATCTGACATAGATTCCAGTGTTGATGGTAAGAAATAACTTTATAAAGTATTAACCTGCCAAACATTAATGGGCTCATGTATCACAAAATCTGGAAGTAGACTTTTTAAAAATCTGCCATATAAGTGGGAATAATTACTTCTCACCATAATAGCTACACATTATTATATTGGAATGTTAATGATCTCACAAGTATTGATAAAAATGAAAGAATATTTAATTATATTAAAAAATGTAGAGTGCAATTAACAATGCTACAGGAGACATATTTGGAAAGAAATGAGCATGTGAATTTGATAAAGGAAGGATGTCATGCTGGATATTCTGCAGAATATCAGGACAGAGGAAAATAAGAGTACTTATATTAATTGCCAAAGGAGCTCCAGTAGTGATAGAAGAGGGAAAAAAGATAATAATGGCAGATTTGTAGTAGTAAGGAGCTCTGGCAAGGGATGGAGATTACACTGTCAAGTTTTTATAATCCACCTAAAACTGCTATTTTGGAGCTTAAAAACTTTTGGGGAGAAATAATCAGCTTTCAGCAGGGTATATTACTTATTGGTAGGGAATGTGATTTTATTTGCAACAATGATGATACATCTGGGGAGCCTAGAAGGGAAAATATAACAAAAGAGGGTAGATTTCTGAAGAAATTTATGAAAATATTTGGCATGAAAGACATGAATTCAGTAGCAGAACTGAGAGATAATGTACATATCTTTCCCCAGGGTGCAATAACTAGGGGATATTTAATAGAAATTATATTCCACAGGAACATGTCCCTTTAACTGAGAGCTTTGATAAACATCCAATAACTATTTTAGATCATGCACCAATAATTACTAAGATAAAAAAGCAAGGTAATGAAATAAAGATGAGACAATAACACTTCCCCATCTACCTGTTTCAAAAGAGAAGAATTTATGTAATGGGTAGTGGAAATTATCCAGGAGTTTTTAGAGAAGATAGAAAGTACTTCAAAAGTTATATCTAGTGAATGGGATAAAATGAAAGTGAAGTTTAAAAACAGGATAGAAAAAAAATAAATCTGGTTCAGAAGTAATAAGAATTATTTAAAGGGGTTGGCAAATTTTAAAGAATTACAAAATAAGGGAAATTTCACAGACCAACAACAGGTGTTATTGCAGAGTGCCAAAGAGAAAATATGGGAGTTCTTGGATAATATGCATGAGTTTAGTAAGACTGCTATTAAACAACTGCTTTTTGATAACTCCAGAGCACAAAAAATTTTGGCACAGTGACTTAGGCTATAGAAAGTAGAAAGGGTTGCTGTCAAACTTCGGGAGTCTATAACAAAAAATAACCAGAGATTCTGTAGAGGTATTAGAGATATTTTGTAAATTTCATAAAAATTTGTATAAAATTGAGAAGGGGGGAAATCAAGAAAAAGCACAAATGGAAATATTTTTGAAGACTTAAATATGCCAAGGTTAGAGGTAGCTGAGACTCAACAACTAACAGTTAAGATAGGAGGAGATTAAATAAAAATGATGGGATATAACCAATCTGCAGGAATGGCTCCAGGAACAGATGATATTCTGGTGGAAGTTTGGAAGTTAGGAGGGAAAAGTGATAAAAATCTGGAAAGTTTTGATTAACAGTATTTGAAAAGCAGGGGAGGCACCAACATCCTGGAAAAAAGCTGTGGTGGCTGTACTACCTAAAGACGGCAAAGACCCATCTGATTCATATTGGCTCATCTCAGTTGTATACCATGATTATAAAGTGTTTATGTCTACAGTGTCTAAAAGAATGGTAAAGGTGATGCCAAAATTGACAGACATGGACAAATGTGGTTGGATGGAGTAGAAGCAAACATTTGACAACATTAGTAGGGGAATGATGATCCAGAGGAAAGCAGAATGTAAGAAAATAAGAAAATACTGCTGTTATTGGTAGGTCTTGATGTAGAAAAAGCATTCAACAGAGTCAGTTGGGATTTTCTGAGTAGGACAATGGAAGCATTTACATTTCCTGATACAATAATAAGCTTAGTTAGAAGGATATATGAGGGATCAAAGGCAAAAATCAAAGTGAGAATATTACTCTCTAAATTGTCTCTGAATACAGGAACCAGGCAGGAGTATCCTCTTTCTACTTTGTTACTTGGTTATATTTAGAACCACTGGCAAAGGAAATAAGACAATTAGAAATTCAAGGATAAAATTGGTATGGTGTTCAAGAAAAGTTGGCATTATTTGCAGATTATATTATTTTGTATCTGATGGAACCAGAAAAACAACATTTCAGTGTTGTGGAATAATCTACATTTTTTCAGGCTATAAAATTAGCAAAGAGATAACAAAAGCTAGAGCTATAAATTATGTACCCATACATGAATTGGTCAGCAATACCCATATTTTGGGGGTCATGATTAAATGAAGCATTTAGGAGTATGGATTAAAAAGGATTTGGTTATGACAGCTAAGGATATGTTGAAGAGACTAAACAAAAGATAATACAAAAACTGAGAAACTGGAAGCTCTTGCCAATGGATATGCATAGCAAGATGCAAGCAGTAAAATGTTTCTAGTCCCTTCACTCTTCTACACAGATCACACTTATTTTTATCAAAGAGAGGAGAAGTGTGGACTGTAATTAATAAAGAGTTGAAATATTTTATTCGGGAGGTGAAGAGGGCAAGAGTCAAGCGGGATAAAATGATCCTGCCATCAGAACAAGGGGGTTTAGGATTACCTGATTTGAAGGGATATATTTCAGAGATACACAGTTAAGGCTGTTATTACACGTAGAAAACTACAATTCAAAGTGGAAAGGGATGACAATAAACAGGAGAGTAATTCAAGAAATAAGGAAAGTATTGGATTTTGGACACAAATCCATAAGGGGAATAACAGTCATACAGAATAAAATATTCATGAAGTAGCAGAAAGTATGCTAAGAACTAAGCCAATACAGGAATAGAGAAAGAAAATTCTGCTAACAGGGATGACTGCGGTTAGGGGTACAGAGAATAGACAAGAGGGGTCTGGAATTTACTGAGGAAGCTGGCAAAGGAACTAAGGTATTAGGAACCAACAATTAGTGATGGAAAGGTAACTGAATGAGAAGAGACATTTGGAATGCAGGCTAGTGATTGTTTTTTCTGTTAGGGACTGCTATCATAATATGGACAAAGACAAAGGTATAGGAGAATCCTAAATGAAAGTCCTGCACTGGTTGAGTTTTTAATTGAATCTGGAATAGCTGCTGTAAAAATGGATAATTAGTAGGGTATATAAAATATTGTATAATAATTATAAGAATCAATCAGAAGAGGTCAGAAAAGATTGTGAAGAGAGATTAGATATTCATTTCACAAAAAAACTATGGGAAGGTGCATGCATGGCTCCCAAATATGCAACAAAGTCTGGAAGATTTAGTATTGTCGGAAAAGTGTTTGCATAGATACTTTTATACCAGAAGCAGACTCCAAAGAATTTTTCCTCAGGTAGATGGCAAATGTTGGAAGAAAGAGGTAACTGGGAACATATGTTTTGGGAGTGTAATGAGTTGACAGACTTTAGAATTTCCTACAGAGTACACTGCCAGGAATACTGGGTGAGCAAATGGGTGTAATTAAGAAAATTCTTTTTTGAGCTAGGATAAAGAATCTGAATTGCCAGAGTAAGCCATGTTGAGTTTAATTCTGTTGTCTGCCAAAGAAGCTACTGGAAAATGTAAAACAAGATATAAACTAATTATATTTGATGTAGTGAATATTGTAACAAAGATAAAAGAACAGGAAGGGGAGTCTTTAGAAAAGGGCAGCAGTAAATTTCATAGAAAAAAAATGGAAATTATGGGAATAATACATTCAGAAAATGTTTTGGAGGAGGATTGAGGTTTAAGAGAAGGCAGGAATTGAATAATTTATGAAATGTTGCTTAGATTATACATCACTTATATTGTCAGATATGTTTGTAAATGTTTGCCTTTGTCACAAGTGACAATTAAATAAAAGTGTTAAATCCTTTCTAAAAAAAGAAAAAAAGTTTATTCACCTCATGTATACAAAAGTCTGATCTTTAAGCATAACAGTATAAAAAATATACAAAAATGTGAATGTCTCCATAACCAAAATTCCATTTTGGACCTAGCTGTTCTTTAGAGGTGGAAAAAAGGATATATGACTCTGTATAGGTATATATTTATATGTATGCATATACATTTTCTATTTAGCAAAATTCAGCATATGTTTGTTATCAAAATAAGAATAATTTGCATTAGTCTTTAAGCTTCCCACTATACTATACAAAAGTGCAGTATGCGTGTTAGGGGTACAGAGAATAGACAAGAGGGTTGCTGGAGTTTACTAAAGAATATTGGTAAATGAACCAGCATATTGGGAGCAAATAATTAGAGAGGGAAAGGTAATAGAATGTTAACAGGCCAAGAATTCATTTGGACTTCAGGCTAGAGTCTGCCTTCCTATCAAGGATTGATATCAGAGTATAGGCAAAGAGAAAAGAATTGGGGGATCCTAAGTGAAATGTCCAGCACTAGTAGAATTTTTTTTTTTTGTAGAATCTAGAACAGAAGCTGCTGTTAAAAAATAATTATTGGGGCATATAAAACATTGCGTAATAACTATAGGAATCAGTCCAGGGAGGTTAGAAAGGCTTGGGGATTGCCTAGATATAGTAAGGTCTTGCTTAGTTTAATTCTGATTGCTGCCAAAAAGCAATTATTAGGAAATGGAAATCAAAGTCTAAACCAACCATTCTAGAAATAGTGAATATAATAATAGAGATAAAAGAACTGGAAGTGGGACCTTTGGAAAAGGTTAAGAGCAAATTACAAAGAAAAAAATGGGAATTGTGGGAATAATACATACAGAATAATGTTTTGAAGGATGAATGAGGTTTAAGAGAATGCAGGAATTGAATGGGCTATGTAATGATTGACTGACAATGACTGTATAGAAAGTTATATGTGATGCATAATATGTTCAACTGAAAATGTCTGTATGGTTTGTTTTCATTTATATAAATTTATGATTGCCTATATCATATGTGCTAATTCCATAAAGATGTTTCTTGTTTAAAAAAGTACAGTATGCTTGCTTAATATTTACTGTGATGGCAGCATGAATATACTTTGAGTAGGATAATAATTTTTGAGTATTTAATTTTAATTAAAAGCACTGCGGTGGTGGTGCTGTGGTTGCATTGTCACCTCACAGTAAGACGTTGTCCTGTTCAATTCTCACTAGAGCGTCTTCTGTGTGGAGACATGCGTGAATGGGCGTACCTTCGTTGAAGGTTGTGTGTCAGAGCTGGAAACTCGGCACGTAAAAATCTACTGCCAATCATTAGCAGACCGGAGTTCCGCTGTGGCGACCCCTAACCGGGAAAAGCCAAAAGACACAACAAGTATGTTTACTCTGTCTAGATTCATGTTTAGACAGGAGCCTAAAGTCTAAGCATGAAGAAGATAGTTTCTGCCTTTGCACTAGATTGTGCAAATGCTTTGACACTCATAGATGCTTAGATATTCCAAGGCCAGTGAGTCTCATGACCGTTCCCACCTTGTTGGTATCCTACCTCAGGTAAGATCTCCTTTCTCCATGAGGACCATACCTGTCAATCCTGTTGAAAATTTGTGGATAACCATCCAGTCATCTAGTTTATGTTTAAAGGAAGACTGAATTGCACTGCATGCAGAGGAGGTTTATTCCAGATGGTTGGGAGGCACTGGGTTTTAAACCTGTCCCTTCACCATGTTTTATTTATCTGTTGGTGAACATTTAAATCATTGGTTCTAGCATTGCTGGAACTTGTGGAGAAACAGGAGGTTCAGGACAATTGGGTCTCTAATAGCATTGTAAGAAAGAGATCTCCCCTTAAAAGTCTATAAGACACTGAATAACAGGATATAGTTTACAGCCTCTTTTGGTAGCTCGTGGACTTTAGTCCTGTGATCATTTTGGTTAGAAACCATTGGGGTCTTTGTAATTGTTTGAGTATTTAGTGGGATACATCCCAAGTGAAGCACTGTACTCAATAATTAACCTGAAGCATGCTGACTATAAAGTATTGATTATCTCTTTAGGCCTTGATGATATTTCTTTAGCAATTAGCTGGGATGAATAAAAAGATCTCCTGACAACCATTGTTACATGATGGTTTAATTTGGCAGAGCTATCAACCAAGTACCTACATCTCTGTATTTCAGTTTTTAGAGGTGTGTTTACTAGGTAATATGATGAAAGAAAGAGTTGTCTACCAAAATGATAATACTGCACTTTTTAGTATTTAGTTTGTTCTCATTTTTAATTCACCAAGAGTTTACTAGGGCAAGTGCATTCTGGAGAGTTTAGGTGTCATAAGGTGATTTAACAACCCCCCCCCCCCCCACAGTTTGAAATCATTTGCGTAGTTTGTTAGCCAGAGGTCTTGTTGCTGTGATATGAGATCTGAGATGTAAATACCAAAAAAAGGAGAGGGCCCAGCACTGAACCCTGAGGGTCACCAATGGTCACCGTCTGATGAAGAACCTGCATCTTGCACTGTGGGTTTTATCTTTCATCCATTTTGCTATCTATTTAACCACATATCTGTCAATTTTTAAGGCATTTACATTTTTTTATGATGCCAGTATGGGGAAAATACCTAAGGCCTTAGCCTGCCCAAGACACACTGCATGGCTAATGCCTCCATAACCCTTTCAAAAAACTTGCCAGATTTAATTAATCACTATCTGCCCTTTACAAAACCAAACTGTTGGGGTTATGTCTAACAGGATTCTTGAGGCTACAGTTTATGAGGTCAGTTACAGTGCATTCCACTGCTATATAAATTAGGCTTTTAAGGCTGATAGGTCTGTAATTACCCTGGTCAGTTGTAAGGCCACCATTATGGTGGACCCTCACCACTGCTGTGTGCCACTCATCTGGGACAAAACCAGTTAGTAAACTTAAACAGTTCGGGGGGGGGGGGTCTGCTAGGGCTTGTTTAACACTATTAAATAAGCAAACAAGTATATTATTACATCCCGTGGAGAAATCATTTTTGCTCGTAGTTTTTCACTTTCAGTAAATTTAGAAATAATTGGGGGAATAAAGGGTCCAGATATTTTGGGACTTTGAATAGAAGTCTTAGGGGTGAATTTGGAACTCAAGTTTATTGTCAATGTCATATGAATCAGAATAGAAAGTCCCATTATGAATCCAATTATGAGAATATGTATATATATATATATATATATATATATATATATATATATATATATATGTGTGTGTGTGTGTGTGTGTGTGTGTGTATATATATATATATATATATATATATATATATATATATATATATATATATTGTTTTTTAACATAGCTAAAGAAGGATTAATAATATTAATAATTATCTTTAGCTTCAGAGGAGAGCCTAAGCTCAGTGGCTCCTTCAGTGACTATGATAGTGTTCTGCAATTTTTTTAATGCTTTTTATATTATCCTTGAGAATATGGGTTTGCTATACTCATTGAGTGACTGGCCATGGTGCCCAATAAAGGACTCTGATGGTCACCACACTGAATCCTTCTGATCCTGTCTGTTTCTCTTAGATGTTGTGATGCACTGATGTCTTCTGAGGTAGAACAGTAGACAGCTAAAAACAGGAGGAGTTCTGCTACAGAATGGAGGTATGGAAAATGATGTGATCAGAGATTATGGGGGCACTAAACAACCAGGGAGTTGGGACATTTTTATTTCTAAAAACTGCAGTATATAGATGTGTGTTTATGTGTGTGTATGTGAGTGTGTGTGTTTCTGTGTTTGTTTGTGTGTGCGTGCTTGAAAGTAGGCTTGACTGGCATGGATTTATTTATTGCACTTAGATTAGAACTTGGATTGACTGGTGAAAGAAGTACTTAACTAGCACATAACCATAAGTATTGCACTGTTTGAGATGCACAAAACCTAGCTGTTCTGTGTGATGTCCTACTTGCATATAGCTAAGTTGCAGCATGATAATGACACCTGAAAACCTTGCTAGTGCTAGCACTACTGTTATTTCCATATGAGGGCCAGTAGGCTGCACTTTGCTGCATGGCACATTCTGTCTTGTAATGTTTCAGTAATGTGTATACAGATATTCTAGTGGCAGTGTTACGTGTCCTGGGTGGCAACATTCTATAGTAGTGACTGCCCCAGTGTAGCATAAAACCTGACCTCTGACCACAGCTTTCAAGGTTTTGGATTACTTATAAAAAACAATACAGTTGCCTAACCTTTGGAAACTTGTGGATTTGTGAGTGATCTCCCTTTTCTGATTTTCATAAATGAGGCAAAAATGCTAATCCGTTTGCCCCTTTTTCTTAGTTTTCTGTAAATATGCATTGTTTAGAGTCCTGTTTGTTATCCTTATTCTCTAGTTTTTTAGGAAACAGAGGTAATTGTCAGGCTTAATTAAAAAAAGGGCAGAAACTCTTTGAGCCAAAAAAAAAAGGATTTGATTCATAGGTTCATAGGTTCATAGGTAGGTACTAGGCTATCTGCCCGAAGGCATTTATAAGCCTAGCCGGAATGTGTTGGCTTTCGCTGCCCACTTAGATTAGTTCCCTGTGCCTCTGTCCAGCAGAGCCATTGGCATGATCCCTGGGGTAAACTTTCTGTTTCCCATCCACTCGTCAAGGTTTCTCTTGAAGAGGGTTAGCAAGGAGCTCTGCCTAATGTAGATTGGAATCTTGTTCCAGAGCATGGGAAATCTCTGGGACAGGAACCTATCCCTCCAGCACGTCTTATTTATTGTTGTGGTGAGGTTTAGATCCCTGGAGCATGTGGCTCGAGGGGATATGGTTTTCTTTAGGTGGAGCATGTCCATCAATTCTGGGTTGGACATGGCCTTGTATGTCAGGCAGAGATCACCTCTGAGTAAGCGGTATGCAACCGAGTACAGCTGGAGTTTCTTCAGTCGAGCTGCATAGGGCATCTGTTTGAGACCAGTTATCCTCTTGGTGAGGAACTTCTGTGGTCTTTCCAGTTGTTGCAGATGTCTTGTAAGGTACATCCCAAATGGGGCATTGTACTCTATGATGGGTCTGATGAGTGATGCGTAGAGGGGCCCAATGACCTCTTTCGATCTGGATGCAAACCCTTTTGTGATTAGGTGGGCCACATAGAAGGATTTTCTAACCACTTTGGCAATGTGATTATCAAAGGAGAGGTTACTATCTACTTGGGTCCCCAGATCCCTTATTACATCTTCCATATTTAGGGGGCTACCACCTATGTGGTAGTTTGTGGGTACTTTGTTTTTTCCAAAGGGGATGACTATGTACTTTTTGGCATTTAGCTTGAGACCATGGTTTTGACACCAGGTATCTGTCTCAGTGAGACCCTTTTGGAGGATGTCTGTGTCAGCTGGAGAGTCAGTTATAGCCCCTAGTTTGTAGTCATCTGCGAACTTGGTGAGCCATAGTCCTCCTGTGCTTGCCTGTACCTCTGAGAAGTATATGCCAAACAGGAGGGGTCCTAGGACTGAGCCCTGGGGAACGCCACTTGTAACAGGTTTAGAGTCAGACCTAGCTCCTGCAACTCTTACCATGTGGGTTCTATCCATGAGCCAGTTGGCAACCCATCTCATGACGTAGGGGTTTATGTTCAGGTTGGTGAGCTTGTCTATAATACCTGAGTGGAGAATAGTGTTGAAGGCCTTTGCGAGGTCAAGGTAGGCTGTGTGGGCCACCTTTCCCTCATCTATAGCCTTGGTAACTGTCTCAATGAAGTCCACCAGGTTTAGGAGGCATGATCTGCCCTTAACAAAGCCGAACTGGGTTGGGTCCAGTGTTTGGAGGTTTCCAATGTCTCTGTTAATGAGATTCATGATTATGCACTCCATAGCTTTGCAGACCAAGCTAGTCAGGCTTATAGGGTGATAGTTCCCCAAGCTAGTCAGGCTTATAGGGTGATAGTTCCCAGAGTCTGTTGTGGCTCCACCTTTGTGGAGTGGAATAATCGTTGCTGTGCACCATTCTGTGGGCACATAGCCTGTGGAGAGGCTGAGTTTAAACAGTGTGTTTAGGTGAGGGGTTAGTTCATCATTGAGCTCATGTAGGACGCAGCCTGGAACACTGTCCAGTCCCATTGATGCTGTGTTTTTGGCTTTAGAAAGGGCTGTTTTAACCTGAGTGTCTGTGATTTCAGGGACACTACATTCATCTGGTATAATTATGGGCCTTTTTGGGGGTGAGAGGGGGGTGAAGTTTTCAGTGAACCTGTCTGCCAGGATGTTGGCTATATCGATCATTCAGTGTATTTTGTGCCATTCTGCATTAACTCTGAGCAGATCTGAGAATTGCCACTTAGATTCTTGACATAGCTAAAGAATGCCTTGTGGTTATCTTTGGAGTCCATGGCAATTTTTCTTTCGAAGCTAGCCTTGGATGATTTTATGAGGGAACGTAGTTTCTTGCTGATACTGATCAGGGATGTCTTCCCTTCTTGGGATTATACTCTTTTCTGTACTAGTTTCCTCCTTCTATTGTATAGCTTGTTTATGGCAGGGGTCCACCAGATTGGTTTCCTTTTCTTGGAGGAGTGAGTCTTGGTTTTGTTTGGAATAGCACAATCCATGCATTCTTGTAGGTGCCCGTAGAGTGCATTAGTAAAGGATTTTGCAGCTTGGACAGCATTATCCTTTAGCATGGGGGGCTTTGAAACTTCCCACCTCAGTCTTAAGTAACATGGTTTGCTTTTGAAAAGTTTTTCACGGTGGTTTTTTTGACCATCATATATCAGTATGGATAAACTTGTAAAGCCTCTTATTATGTCAAAGTTTGCAGTTTATAAATTAATCTGACTAAAGTAACAATCACCAAAAAAGAGAGGTTTAAAATAATGTAATGTTAACTGTTTATTTATACAGTTTATATCCTAAGGACAGGCTGTTAATTTCAGAAGCCTAAGATGCAAAATTCATCTAAGAAACTTTTTTGTTGTTATATAGTATGAGAGGGTATATATATATATATATATATATATATATATATATATCAGAAGTGACAGACAAATGGATTTATTTAGCAACACAGAAGGCCAGCAGTCAGACATATTGTCATATACTGAAAAACTCTTGAATTACAGAAAAAGATAAAAAGTTATAAAACATTTGTATGACACCAAACAGAAAATCTCTTCTACTAGTTAACTTTGCACATTCTTTTAGGCACTCTCTTAGATTCCTTTAAAATAGATCACATGTCTTCAAAAAACAGCTCTTATTGATTATTTAGTAGTCATATGTGCTGTTTGTTTGAAAGCCTTCGGAATCGAATGTGAGACCCGAGCTTGTGGAATAGTCAGTTAATCCTACAGTATTGGTAGTGGGCACATTTGACTATGAGCTGGCTGTAGAAATGCTGAGAACCAAGGCTACCTTGGACAAAATGTGTTGTTATATAAGATTCATAAAAGTTACAAGGCAAGTTAGACTCACAACCACTAATGCCTTGTCAATATCCACTGCCAGGTTGTAACCCCTCTGTCACATCATCTTTCTGTCTCTGCATTGTGTTCAATTTATTTGTTGATGACAATTTAGTTCCTGGTTCTGGTGTTTGTGGAGCTATTACACATGCAATGACAGCAGGGGATTAATACAACAGGGCCTCTAACTGCACACTAGGTGAGGCCCATCTCACCCCCCTCAACAGTTTGTAAAACTACAGAGTAAAGGAATAGAGTTTCTAGCCTCTCTTAGTAGCTCATAGGCATTAAGTAGGTCTTTAAGTCCATAAACTCCTTGGTTAGGAACCGTTGTGGCTCCTCTTGTTTGAAATGCCTACTGTCATCCATCCTGAAGGAGCATTGTACTCAATAACTGGTCTAGCCAATGCTGACTGCAAGCGAATGATGACTTCTTTAGGCCTAGATAACATGTTGTTGCTTATCAGTTGTGTTAAGTTGATGGGCTTTCTGACTGCAGCTACTGCACGATGTGTGAATGAAAGTTGCGAGTCCAGGTCCCAAGATTCCTGAGTACGTTTTCATTTTGTAGTGGCATATTGTCTGTAGCTTATGTCCAGTGTACTTTCTTAATATTTAGTTAGTTAGTTAGTTAATTAGTTAGTTATTTTGCCAAATTCAATTATGCTACGCTTTTTTGCATTTAATTTGAGCACATTTTCAGGCAATCAGGTATTTATTTGGATGACTTGTTTCTGAAGGGTACAGATGTCAGAGGGGATATTGACAATAACATCTAGTTTGCATCCATCTGCAAACTTAGTTAACAAGAGATTCTGGGTCCCAGTCTGCAGAAGTAAATGCCAAAAAGGAGAGTTTGGAACAAACAGCCTTTGGTTACCTCGTTGGTTATCTTCATCCTCTCAGATGAAGCACTTGTGTTATGAACTGTGTGAGTTCTCTGTTGTAGAGAGGACAGTTTGCTGTCCACCTTAGAGATTGATTTTATGAGAATTTAGCTTTCTTATTAAGCCTGCATGGTCTGCAGTGCCAAACACCTTGGCCAGTTTAGAATTCTTTGAACAGTATGACCACTGACTTCAGCCACAGTGTCCCTCTCTAAAAAGTTAACTAAATTTAATAGGCAGGATCTCCTTTCACAAAACCATAATGTTGAGGGTCAAACCTAGGAAGATTTTTATTTAGTAATTGATGAGTACGGTTATACTATGTTCCATACCTCTGGCTTGTAAGGCTATTGTGTGTAATTACTAGTGTCCATGTTGGGTTACCTTATTAAGGAGCATCACCCACACAGTATCACAATTTATGAACAAGTCCTGTAGCTAAGCTTAAGTTTAACAATTTGTAGAGAGTTTCAGTTCATTATGACATATTTAGCATTATTTATTACATATCTACATATGTTGCCAGGCCTCATTACATGTTTTTTTTTTTTTGGTCTTTGATAACACCTTCAGAATATCATGATAATCTGGGGATTTAAGGCATTATTTGATATGAAAAGTTCAGAAAGATGTTTCAGGGTAAAATTTATATGGAATTTGTTATATAGTATGTTGGCAATATCAAGTGAGCTGGAGAAGTGCTGCCATTTAGAATAAGTACTGAGCATTGGTGGCTATTGTTACTTTGTTTCCTAATGTAGCTAAAGAGGTATTTGTACTTATCTGTAGCTCATGGGTTGTTCTTCTCCTTGTAATTCATAATATATATCCATATCTAATCTATATCTAGATCTAGATCTCTCTCTCTCCCTATATATATATATATAATATGCCATATATTAGGTTAGCTTTTTTGTTTAAGCTTTCAGTAATATTTTATGTATCAGTTGCACAAATGATAGCATATGTATATATATATATATATATATATATATATATATATATATATGTATATATATATATATATATATATATATATATATATATATATACACACACACACACACACACACACATATATATATATATATATATATATATATATATATATATATGACATGTTTATAGAACTTTAATTATGATGTTTAGCTAGTATTTTGTAATAGAGAAACAGAGTACAGCAAACTAATCACTGCGTACTGGGATACAAAAAAGTCTGTTTTGATGTTTATTTCCATATTTGTGAGATACATCAAAAATGCACTATATTGTTCTCAGGTTTGGAAGAGCATAATCTGTGCAATCTGTTTGCTTTGAGAATCTGTCGGGTTACTGAAATTAAGGTATACACAACTTGAAGTGTCTTTCTTTCTTATATCATTAAAATCAATGCTTTCTGAAGTTTGCATCTGTAAGGCAGTGTAAACTTTTTCTGTAATGTTGCAGAATACTTAGATTAAGAAAGGATATAAAACACTGAAAACTCTTTTTTAAGGACTGAGATTATCCTCACGTTATCATGACTGACTAGTACAGTGACTATCATTGAGTCCTGTCCTGTTAATTCGGTTATTATATCTATCTGAAATTATCTGTTATGACTTGTTGAATTCCAGGCTTCAGTTCCAGATGAAGAGTTTTATAGTTTTATGATTAGATAAGTGAATATGATTTGTTTCTAAAACAATGCCCTAGGACTCCTATATTTCTAAAGTTTGTGTATTCCTCAAAGCAGATCTGATATGTCAGTGGTGGGAAATGCTGGTTGAAACAACTTGCCTGAAATGAAGTGAATGTGAACTGTACAGCAGATTAACCTTTTGACACCACCTGTCAAAAATAAAATATGTATAAAATGAACAGTACTTTCTAATTGCAGTTGATTGCAAATCCAGGATTCTTGAAGGAGTACAGAATTTCTTGTGTGCAGTTTAGCTTGTAGGGTTATGGCTATGAGGTGCTAATGGTCTCCTTCCCATCATGCCCTGTAAGAGTCTGTCAGTCACTACTGACAAACTGCATGACCTGTGGAAGTCCCTTAACCAGAGAGTGATCCAGGGCCACCTCTTGTGCCTAGTAGACTTTTTTTTTTATCTGGTCTGGTTTTGGCAGCATGTGAGTAACAGAGGACTTAAAACTGTGGAGCCACGTTAATAAAACTGACACAAGAATGTTAGACTAGACAGCTGAAAGGAAAGTGACCTAAGATATTTTCATCTGTTGAGAGATGTTTTGAAGTTTTTGTACTTTTTTATATGAGATAGTTGTTAAACCTGAGTTTGCAATTACAACTATAAAAAATAAAGTAGAATCTAACTATAGCCAAGTAGATTCTCAGCAAAATAAAAAACTGTATATGTAGTTCTGAAAAGAAGAGAGCAGACCATACATGACAGCTAATGGCAGTTAGAGACTGTAAATAATCTTTCCTTTGACCAACATTTTACCATCTTACCAGTATTCTTCTCAAAGCTCAATCTGATACTTACTAATTTACTTCAGTTCGATAACTGGGTAAGTAAACCGGTTATCAAACTGTTTTCAACAGCAACTGAGGCCCAGAGAGGCAAAGAGTACAAGTAAATGACATAAGTAAACAATGAAACAGTAGTAATTTACAATAATGTGATGGAATTTGCAATAATATGTGATGCATGCAGTTTACACTGACAGTTTGCACACTGAGCATAACCAAACAAATGTAATATCATAGTGCTGAATTTGTTTTAACTAGAAATATCTCTGTAAACTAATAGATTGGCAAACATAGATGGTACATTATCCACTGTCCTGAAAGCAGATGTAGGCAGCTTCATTACTGAGATGCTTTAGTTTAAATTTAAATATTTTCATAAGTCAGCTGTTCTCTCAGTTTATTTACTAGGAGATTACAAATAGAAGGACCAGGGTTAGAAAAGGCTTTTTCACCCATTGTTATTTTAATGTAGTTTTGATCAAGGAGAAGGTGCACCATAGGTTGTCCCTGAGTGATTAGGCAGGTGGTGGTTTAATTTTAAGCTTAGATCATAGGGGAGGGCAGTGGCCTTTTAGAATGCTTTGAATGCACTCATTTGAACTGTACAGCAGTTTGAATGTCATCATTAAGAGGTGGAAACAGTATCAGGCATACCTCATAAAGACTGTTTATATACAGTAATGCAAAATAAGTGTTAATGAAGGCAAATTATATCACCAGTAAAAAATGCTGATGCCAGTTACATTTTTCATTGTATTAAATGGGTTAATATATTATGTTTTTGAAAAGCAAAAAAAAAAAAAAAAATAGGGCACAAGTAAAATGTAATTAACAGCCTTTCCACTAATTTATTAAAAATCAAGATGTAAAAGGGCAGAAGTGCAGAAATGTAACTGTTATAATCAGTAAAACACGTTTTTCAAAAAAATGTAAACTCCCTTCAGAAAAAATTAAACATCAGTAATGCAATTAATATACTGTAAAATAAGTGATAGCAGTTATCGTTGGAAAAAAACAGTCTTAAAAATTTTTATTAACATTGTAAATTCGACAGTGACAATCATCTAGCGTCAATGTTCATATCGCCAGGTGGCTAGCCCTAATGCGATCAGTAGAATTTATAAAAATTCACTCGACAATAAGGCAATTCTCTTGAAAATGTTCTAAGAAGAGCCCTCCATATATTCTAAAAGGAATAATATAAATGAAAAAAAAAAACAAAAACAAAAAAAAAACATCTATATTGTGTTTGCTGTGTTGATGCTACTGTCCTTCGAATGTTGTTATGTTGTAATACACTGCCACTACAATAATATGGCAATCTTAAATTCAGTTTCGGCTTCTTCATTGCAAAAACGGAAAAGTAAGACCATTTAAATATTTTCTCCTGTGATAAGAATTAAAACTAGACTTGGCAGCTTTAATGTTTAGTTGTATTTATATTAGTTGTATTGCCTTATTGCTTGCTTACAATACGCCAGGAAAAAAAATGGAGTACAGCATTTTCAAAAAATGTAAACGTTCTACTTGGTTGTGGCTGCTGGTGTATTATCAGTAACCCCTTTATTTGAAATATGATGTGTGAATATTTAACATATATTGCACTAGAATTTATATTGACAGGTTGGTCTTGACTGTTTCCTGCAAAACTGAAAAAAAATATGTACGTATCTTCATTTTGCTGTTGCCTTCAAGAAATTCATTTTTGTATTGCTAACAAAAAGCTGTTGAGTAAGGTCAGTGCTTAGAACAGTTGTTCTGTCTGATGCATTAAATGTGCCAGCCACTTCTTAGTGCTGTATTTTTTACCAATGTTTGATCCTGCTGCCTGCTGTCCAGCAAGCTTCACTGTCTGTTGTTCCTCCTTCACCCTGTCATGAGAATAATTCCTAAGGCATGTTGCTCCTGCAACCAGTGCTGTTTTCCCTTTTATGGTCTTAAACCTGCTCCTGGTAGTTGATTTGAACACCATAGTGGTGTTTCCTATGATTTTCACAAGTTATGTGCATGTTCCCACACACGTCCTGTAAGAGATACAGTCTTGGAATCACCAAGTCTATGTCCCTAGGTATTACCTCCATTGTGACCATGCAATGCGGCAGATGGCCCAACAGGACCATTGTCTCCCTCCTCATAGGATAGGTTAGACTGCATATGCTGCTTGCTCCCATCCTCCCCACCTGGCTTTGCCTAACAGTTCTTGAGTCATCTGGGTTGTAGGCAGGGTTTTATCTTTCTGTGTAACAGAGCCTATTTTTAGCATACATTTGATTTTAAATTGCAACAGTGAATAGATGAGTGCATGCATTTGTTTACTGTAGTAAAAACATTTGCACAAATAGTATAATGCATTTTATCATAAAAATTAGGCAGGGTTAAATAGGTTATCTAAGAATGAATTAATGAATGAATGTTTTTTAAGGAAAGAATGTAGACAGTCTTAGCCCACAGAACTCTAAAGCTGTAGATCCTTTTAACTGCATGCATTTCCAGTAAGAATAGTTACCTATATTCAATATGTTCTTTGAATAATGGCAAGGCCTTAATGACAGTATGGCCAATGAATTGAAAATGGGTGACATTTATAGATGACCATTAATATTCAGGTGTGGATTCAGAATTGATCACGACCACCAATTAATTACCATAGATTTTTTTTCTATTTTGAATTTGTTAAACAGAATAGAGCACTAATCCTATTGGACCTATTTCAGTCTAAGCCTGGGAGTAAAAACAATAGATACATGACATTATATACAGACAGAATGACAAAATGTAATATATACATGCATTATATACATAGTGAATATCAGAGCTGACCTGGGGGTATAAAGACAGCAGATAACATGACATTTTATACAGACTGACTAACAAAACACAATGTATGCATACGCTACATTCAAATGGATATCAGAACTGACGGGTCTATATTACAACATCAAAACATCGTAATAACTAGCAGCCAAACATCAACCGGTATTCATTGAAACGCATTTATGTGGCTCGATGAATACTTCCAGGACAAAGATGTAGTTGGCCAACTACAGTGTTGCCCTTTTCTCCAATGTAATGCGATCTTGGAGTTGCTAGATTTAGTTAGTGGGGGTGTGGAGGGCACAGACCCCCACATCTGTGGGGTGTGGGGTTGTTTTAGGTTAGGTTAGTTACGTGGGATTGCGGGGCAAGTGTTTTTTGCACTGTAAGTATTCATTGATTCGCATAAATGCATTTCGATGAATACAGGTTGATGTTTAGGTGTTCAATTTTACGACATTTTGATGTTGTAATATAGATGCGAGCTGGCCTGGAGGTATAAAGGCAGCAGATAACATGAAATTTTATACAGACTAACAAAACGCAATGTATGCATATGCTACATTCAAATGGACATCAGAGCTGGCCTGGGGGTATAAAGGCAGCAGACAACATGATATTTTATACAGACTGACTAATAAAACATAATGTATGCATACTCTACATTCAAATGAACATCAGAGCTGGCCAGGGGGCATAAAGGCAACAAATAACATGACATTTTATATAGACTAACATAACACAATGTATGCATATGCTACATTCAAATAGACATCAGAGTTGGCATGTTGAAAACAATCGCAATGAAAAGTCGAGTCAGCGTGTGCTTTGTACAGGGAGATGGGGTAGGAAGAGATGATCCGTGACCAGCTAGAGAGTGAGCAGTTGCATTTTTCTTGATTCTTACAATGTGCTTTTTATTCTGATCAGAAAATAGGGTAAGAGTAAAGTAGCTATTATAAAAACGAATGTACTTCCTAGGTTACTTTATTTATTTAATGCATCCAACACATTCATTCAAAAGAAATTCTTCAAAAATGCCCAAACTGTCTTATCGAAATTTTTATGGTATCCAAAACCTGTTAGGATTAGTTATCAGAAACTAATTTACCCTAAGGAGAAAGGAGGCGTCGGACTTCCAGATCTAAGATTATATTATGAAATTAACAAATGTAGTAGACTAATTACCATTGCAGAATATAAGGAGCACCCAAATAAATGGTACCCAATCTGGGTGAAATTATATCATAATTACACTAAATCCTTACAGTTTAATCCCAGAGCTCTACCTTTTTTAAATAAAGAAAATAGGAGGACATATAAAGTAAATAAGGATCTTAAGGAACAAATTACAATTACTCAGAATCTGTTTGAGTCTCTGAATTTATTCTCTGCATTCAAGACACTTCAACCGATTCACCTCAACCCCAATCTTAAATTAAACGATAGAATGATTGATCTAAATTCTTATCCACTACTGAGGGATAAGGTTGTGTTAGATTTTCTTCCTTTCAAATTAGAGTCTGCAATAAGTATGAGGGACAAATTAAATCTCCCACATAAATACACAGTTATTTTAAGACAACTGAAAGAGTTGTGTAATAAATTCTGGGATGGCTGTAATATCTTTGATTCAGATATTTCCACAACTAAAAATATTTGGGATTTGTTGCAACGGAGGAGAAAAATTATTTCGAATGTATATAAAGTCATCATCTCTATCAAATGCAGCAAATAAGCTATTTACTCTAATTTTTGGAGTCAACAGGACCCTACGATTACCTCCACTAACATTGTACAGGCTATTCAAAAGTTCTCTAATTTTTTTCCCCTTCATAAACTAAGATATACACAACTAATGATTCTCAATAATGCTTACTATACACCCCATATCTTAAGTAAGTTGTACCAGGACATTCCAGTAAATTGCCAATTTTGCCCAACCCAAGAAGTAGATATCATTCACATCTTCTGGAGTTGTAAATGTTCATACAAACTTTGGCGTGCTTTAAGGGTTAAATTAGAAAAAATGGGATATGAAAAAATAACTTTATCATGGAAATTTGCACTCCTACATATTCCCCCACCAGGAATTAGAAAGAAACATATACAGCTGCTAACACCTATTTTTATGTTAATTAAATATTATATTACATTACACTGGAAAAATAGAAATTTATTATCATGGGATGGTTTTAAGCAAGTAGCTAGTAAGCAATTACTTGCACACAAATATTTGTGGTATTCCATGAAGCAACTACCTTTACAGGAGGTTTTCTGAAAATCTGTATTAGACTTGATTATGACATGATATTAGGAAATTTGTATGAGTTGTATTTGTTATGATATAGATGAGACTTGTATATAGTTATTTTTTTATGTAGTTTGTATGTTCGTTCTGTGATTAAGAATTGTAAGTTTATATTATTTTTTTCTTTTCTTTAAAAATCAATAAAGAGAATGTTAAAAAAAAAAAAAAAAAAGTAAAACACCTTTAAAAGCAAAAGCATCCCTAAAGATATTAGCTTACATATGATGATTGATGTATGATGATTAAAGATGCTGATAAATTCTTTTGAAAAAAAAAAAAAAGGAAATTAGGGTAAGAGGAATAATTTTTAAGAACAGAGGAGGGAGATTCCCTCAGTTTGGCACCAAAGACTAAGAAGGCATGGTTTGTCAACTGAAGTCTAGATTGGGAGTTTGGAGGAGAGGATCTGAGTGGTAAGACTTTTAAGGTGGTATATCGGTGCATCTCTGATTAGTTTGTAAGCTGTTAAGGGGAAGATCTCATTCGTGATATGTTTAAATGGGTCCCCTACAGAATTTTGAAGCTTAAAACTGCAAAATTCATATGATCGAAGACCATATAATCGAAGTTTTATAACTTCAAAATCCTGAACGGAGATCGACATACAGCACAGAACAGGAGAGTTCCCTTTTCCTCGCTGTAATGTGATCTCAGAGTTGCTATATTTAAGTAGCAGGGTTATGGGGGGTGCAGGGGGGCTTGCCCCCCTGCAAAAGCATGCTTTGTGATGTGTTGACTGCTTTTTTGGGGGGGTTCTTAATTTTGAGATTCCAAGATCTCGAGATTCTGAACTCGATATTCCGAAGCTGGAGATTTTAGTATTTCAAAGTTAAGAAGTGGACCCATTTAAACAGCTGAAAGGTAAGTACAAAGTCAGCATGTGTTTCACTGGTAGCCAGATAGCTTTTCATTGATTTTACAGTTGTATTAATTTCTTGGGAGAAGAGTCATTAATGACTTGAGTCAGTTATCTGATTAGTTATGAATATGTAAGTTTTATAATTATTTTATAATTCCTGTGGTTCTGATGCAGAAAGGATCACAGATAACAGTTACTTAAAAATTTTATCATTCCCTTCAAAAATTAGAGTTGTGGTTTTAGAACTTTTGCCATATAAATGGTCATCATGCTTCGTGTAGGTGACTTGAAGTAAATGTGATTTTTTTATATTTTTAAAAAACATAACAATTATCAGTTGAATGGATCTTATTACAATTTATACAAAGGGCAAATATACTAACCAACCAGCTACATATGGTTCTGATGTGTTCCGTGCACTGAAGAATGTTCTTGGAGACCACCCAGACTTCAAATTCAGTTGTACATCCCTTCTCTATCACAGCCTGCAGAATCTCACTGGCAGTCATTTTCTTCTTTCACCGTCATTAACTTTAACCTGCAATGGAGGAAGACTCCACAGTCAACCTCCACATATGTTTAACAGCAAAAGTGGACAATACCTTCATAAAATAGCAAAAAAAAAGGTAGTCCAGAAATAAAAAACTGTCAGCAGGGAAATTGTAGGTATGAGAGCTCCAACAGAAAGCTGGTACATTCGTGAATATGTACTTTTTTAACATTTGTTTAAGGAAGTGCTCTGAGCTTAACATTTTGAACTGCAAATTTCAACCACTATCAGTACCTGAGCTATGTATGACATGCAAACTGTGCAGTTCATATCCAAAGCACAAGGTATGAAATGGCTGCAATTTGGCATTTACGAATGAAATTGTGCAATAATACACAGCAGTTTGACAGACGTGTCTCTAAAATGATTATCCTGAAAGTTCCATATAAAATTTCCCCATTTTTAGAGAATTTTAGCTTTGCAGAACAATCAGTTAGTTACACCGAATGGAGAGATATTTAACATTCAAACACACCACAAAATGTATTATTATACATAAAATACTAAAGTAACAATTTGAACTGCAGAAAAATATACATGTTAATTTTATAAGTGCTAAGGTACCGAGGGGGTGTTGCATGGATTGTAAAGCATTCCCATGGGCATGTGATAATATTTGTTCTGTGCACATTCCCTTGTGTCTTTCTTGCGTACTTTTTATCTGTCCTGATACCACGTAATGTTTTTCTAAGTACACTAACAGTTACTCATATGCAGTGTGAAGAGGAAATTCTTACTTTACATGACTATACAGTCTGAGACTTTCATACAATTTTGATGTAAGCATATGTAATATATTATGACAAACTTTTCTCAAGCCCTTTGAAGTCCATTGAAATATGTTAATGCACAATTTGGAATAGTCTATTATACTAAGGGACCTGTTTTTATAAGTTTTTGGAGGAGAAAAACCAAATGGAAAAAATGAACACACAAAGTTAATATGATGTACCACTGAACTGTTGCAACCAATGAAATCACTGTTTTTCTTGCTGTCTTAAAAGAGCTGATTAGGGATTTGAAGTAAAACAAAACTAAGCTTTACCATAGTGTAAAGACAGAATTCAGTTTCACTCAAAGTGGAAAGCATGTAAAATAAACTAGTAAATTGGATTAATGTAAAAGAAGGTTAGGAGTCATAAAACATGGGGATGTAGATAAGGGGAATACGTTGTTAAGGTGCATAATACTACTTGCATTATTGTACTAAAGTGCAAACACTTTTAGAAACAGTTCAATTTTGTATTTAGGTAGATTTTGGTATGCTGCTATTAAACAGATAGAATGTGATTGGCTCATGCTTTATCTAAGATTTGTATGTTTTGTGACTATATTTTATATTTGTATTTGCAAATGTCAAGTTTGTTTTACTTTAAAAGAACTGTTATCAGGTTCATTTCAGTTTATACTATAAACGAGAATAGTTTAGTACTCCTCGTATTGTCAGAGATGGAGAACACCTTCAGACATTCTGAGTTATAACTTGAGATGTGGGCAGTGTATATGGAAAAAAGATGAATACATTTCTAGTTCCCTCTAGGAGTTAATGTGGAAATATTTAAATGGCCTGGGCAGACTTTTAAAATATATTTTGTATTATCAAAGAGCAACAAATATGAGAGAAAAAGACATTTCTAAATGTTTGCTTAATTTTCCCATTAACTTATTTCAGGCAGAAAAGATGGCATGTTTTTGACATTTAACAGGCCTCCATTTCTGGTATGCATTTTTTATGAGTTCATATTAAATGCACACCTGAGTATCTCTGGAATGAGTGATTTTCCAGCTGTCTGTTTTTCCCCTTGTGAAGCCATTAAGTTTGAAATTGCTTTATGAATTTTATATGTATTTTTCTTTGCATACTATCGTCAAACCCTATAGATCAGGCTAGATTGCATTATGTGGCCTGTGTGAGTTTTTCAGAATTTCCATTCCCAGAGTATGTTTTCCTGATATTAAAGAAATTTGTGAATGCATTTTCATTTAACAAATTGGTGGCATTCCTACCCATTATATGCTTGCTTAGAGGTAGGTAATCAATGAATACATTGTAAATTAACAAGTTGTACACATTACCGCACAATGCCAGATTAATTTGATGTTTGGAAGGCTGCCTGTCTGTCATATTTGAGAGCTGCCTCCTTTCTTAAGCAATATCTGTCTCAGAGATATATATGCTTATCAACCTATAGTTATCTTGAAAAAAAGCACACTAGTTTATGGTCTGTCACTAGCATGTTACAGCTTGAATCACTGAGAAATGAAGAGTAAATGTATTAGGATGATGTTCTTCGTGTTTCACTGTTGCAGTCATCACATTTGGGTTATCTGCTTGCAGTAGCCCTCAGTCGGCCTGATTAACAAAGTCTTGGGTCCTGCTTCGGTTGCTGTCCCTTCTTCCATGACGTCAGGTCATCAGGGCTATAAAACATGCAGCCAACGCCATTTTAATTTGTCTTTCTTGCCGTGCGGTGCCCGAAGCAGAAGCAGTTTGCAAGTGCTGGTTGTCGACTCCTGAAATTTTCGTTTCAAGTTTCAGAGCCGAAGTCTTCAACTAAAAGTTAAGTACCCCATTGGGGAAACTTTTTCTTGCTCTAAACCGATGTCAGTAAAAGTAAATAATTGCATTACTTGTGGAAATCAAATACCTCATAAATATTTTCATTTGTACTGTATTCCTTGCCTAGGCCCTGACCATGACATACCTCTCTGTCGGTTTTGTGCCTTATTTAAACCACAAACTCTCCATCGTCGGTATATTTTTGCTGCTAAATATTTTGGTGCTCGGTTCAATTATCCTGATATGTCTTCGGTAAGCCATCCGACTACCGACATTCCGAAAAAATGCAAAGATAAAGACAGAGACAGGCCGCCTAGGTCCAAAGCTGCCGACAACGCTTCTCCTAAGCCAGTCCCCAGTTCACCGGTACTCAGTGAGGCACTTTCGCAGCCCCTGATACCCGCTACTTCAGATTCGCAGGCCTCTACTGAGACCCATTCGGAGTCCAGTATGCCGCGAGATGCTTCAATTGTGGAACCTGCTGATGTCTGTGCCTTGGATGGGTCCGGAGCTGCTGTGCAGGCACCGGCTTCTTAGGGTGTATTCAGGCCTACTGACTTGCATATTAAACTGATGCCATCTTCCTCTTCAAGGCCTAAAACTCATACCATGCCTAGAAAACTGATGCCCAGACCTCATGGTCAGGCCTCTATGTCTAAAAAACAAATTATAAGAATGGTTGAAGACCTTATTACTTTAATCAGGGGAAGCTAGCCTTCCTCCTTTAAGAGACCTAGGACTGAGTTTGCTTATGATACTTCTGACCAGGATTCTGAATTTTCTGTTTCCTCTGATGACCAGGATTTACCCTTATCTACCTATGAGGATTCTGATGCAGAGGACTATTCCCTCTGCTTCTCCCCCAGAGGATTTCTCTTTTGGTGAAACCTTGCATACTCTCAGGGAGCATTTTCATTGGGGAGGTCAGGATTTCTCTGATTCTAAAAAGAGGCTTAGGGTTTCTTACTACTGCCCCAGCACAGGCCTTTAGCCATACCTCCTGTACTAGATATTGTTGATGATGCCTTTTGGGAATCTAGCTTGGCCCCTGACTCTTTACCTCCTGCTCCCAGAAAACCTGACAGATATTACAGGGTCCCTGACTCTCACAAATTCCTTTTTAAAAATCCTACTGCGGACCCTGAGACCATTTCACAGGGACCCAAGGGTATTAAAGCTACTACTGCCAAAAATCCTACCCCCTCTGATGGGGACTCCAGGGTGCTGGATAGATGGGGTAAGAAGGTATACATTTCTGCAACTATGGCCATTAGGGCTTTAAACTGTCAGTTTCATATGTTAAAGTATCAGCAGCATATTATTGATTTGCTTAAACAGACAATGATGTTGATTCCTGATTGTGCTGAAAATAAGGAGTTACAGGATTTACTGCACTCAGCTGAACAAGTTGGAAAACATACTTTGCAATGTGGTTTTGATTCACTAGAGGCATCTTGCAGGGCTGCTGTAACTGGGTCTGTACTTAGAAGGCATGCTTGGCTTAAGGAGCAATCCTTGCCAGATCATGTTAAAGCGAAATTACTGGATGCTCCCTTAAACCAGGACAACCTGTTTGGCAACAAGGTAGAAGAAGTTCTTAAAAAGATGGAGGAAAAAGCAAAATCTATGCAAACTGTTAAAGATTTTTTACAAGTACAACCTCCAAGGTTTAGTAGGCATTGGCCTTCCAAGAATTGGTCCTTTTCTGCCTCTTCCAGACAGTACAGCTGTGTACACTTACCATAAATGCAGGACCCAAGACTTTGGAATTCAGGCCGACTGAGGGCAACCTGCCAGCAGGATTACCTAAATGTAATGACTGCAACAGTGAAACATGAAGAACATCTTCTCAGTCCAAAACCAGATCCAGCAGAGCTCCCAGGCTTCAGTCCCAGGGCACGCACAGGACTAAGCAGTGTGGGGCCTCCACTTCCAAATCTGGGAGTAATAAAACTCCCTCCTATGGTAAACTGTCTCAGTGACTTCTTTTTAAAACTTCCAAGCACTTCTCAACTAACTGCCCCTTTGGGGGGAAAGATTGCTCTTCATGCAAAGAACTGGGATCTCATTATCCAGGACAAATGGGTTCTAAGTATAGTGTCCCAGGGATACAGATTTCACTTCCACACATTACCAACACCAAGCAGATGGCCAGATCTACCCCCAAATCAGTGGGCAGAGGCCCAAAAGCAAGTACTTTCTCTTTTAAGCATGGGGTCTATTCACTTGGTACCAGAAGAGGAAAAGGGACAAGGTTTCTACTCAAAACTTTTTCTGGTACCCAAAAAGGACAGTTCATGGTGTCCTATCCTGGACCTGTCCACTCTAAACACCTTTTTGGTGATCCCAAAATTCAAGATGCTGACTCTTCACCAGTTGCTTCCTATGCTAGGCAAAGACTCCTGGTTGGCAACACTAAATTTAAAGGAAGCATACCTGCACTTCCCAATTAGTGAATCTTGCAGAAGATACCCACGCTTCAAAGCAGGTTTCACGCACTATCAGTTCTCTGCACTGCCCTTTGTCTTATCTGCTGTGCCCAGGGTATTCGCAAAGCGCCTAGCTCCAGTCATTGCATTTTGCAGGCAAAGAAATATTCAAATATACCCATACCTGGAAGATTTTTTAATTCTGGCAGAAAGCCAGGACATACTTTTGAATCATCTGGCCTTTGTACAAACTTGTCTGGGGTACACCATAAATGAAAAGAAATCACACCTGGTACCCTGTCAACAAATTATATTCCTGGGAGCAAGCCTGAATACAACTTCCCAGATGGCTTTCCTCACACCAGAGAAACAAATTCATTGGGCAACCTACTTCAAACAAGTGGCCACAGAAACCATGCTATCTGCAAGGCACATATTACAAGCCTTGGGGTTCATGGCCTCCTGCATTCTTCTAATTCCCATATGCAAGACTGCATATGAGGAAACTACAATGGTATCTAAAAAGCCTATGGTCTTAACATTCTCAGGATCTAGAAGCAATGATTCCTATCATACCTTGCCTATGCCTAGAGTTTCTTTGGTGAGCAGAGACCTGCCACCAAAACAAGGGACTACCATTCACACTACCCCCTGCTGCCCAAACCCTAACAACAGATGCATCAGACTATGCATGGGGGGCTCACCTGGCAGCGAAGTGCATTCAGGGCAAAAGGAACCCAAATCAAATGCACCTGCATATCAATCAAAAAGAAATGTTAGCTGTACAGAATGCTCTGACAGCCTTCAAGGACCACATTCTGCCAGGACAATTAATGGTAAAGACGGACAACACCACTATTATGTGGTACATAAACAAGCAGGGAGGTACACATTCTTACCCCCTCTGCAGACTAGCCATGGCATTGTGGAACACAGCCCTGAGCTACCAAGTGCATCTACAAGCTCAATTCCTGCCTGGAAAACTGAATACACTGGCAGATGAACTAAGCAGAATCCTCATGGACCCACATGAGTGGAAACTGGAACCAAGGATTTTCAACATGTTGACAAGCCCAGATATAGACCTGTTTGCCTCCCCCCAGAACTATCAATTGGACAAATTTTGCACAAGGACTCCCCACAAACAAGCTTGGAAAGTGGATCCTCTGTCCTTCAGCTGAAAAAACTTATCAGTTTATGCCTTTCCTCCTCTGCCTCTGCTCTCCAAAGTACTACTAAAGATCAAACAAGACAAATCAAGGACGATTTTTGATTGCACCAGACTGGCCACGCCAACACTGGTACCCCCTCTTGCGCAGTGTGTCACTGTTGGCCCCATGGCACCTGCCTCAGACTCCTTCCCTGTTGTCTCAGCAGGAGAACCAGATTTTGCACCCTCAGCTTTAAACACTGAACCTAGCAGCCTGACTAATTACTTAATCTCTCCTTTTCCATCCCTCAGTAAACCAGTGATGGATATCATTTTAGAGACAAGGAGACCTAGTACTAGAAAATCTTATGCTGCGAAATGGAAACGATTCTGTGCCTGGAATCAGTCTCAAGAGATGAGCGCAGCATTGCCCAATTTACCTCAGATTTTACAATACTTAACTGAGATGCTTCACAAGGGCTTGTCTTTCTCCTCTATCAAAATTCATGCCTCAGCCATTTCAGCTCATTATAGCACAGAACCTCCCCTCTTCTCTCATCCACTGCTCAAGCAGTTCCTCAGAGGGGCTAAAAACATACGACCACCCAGGAGAGTTCCAACTCCAGCCTGGGACTTTAACTTTGTATTGGAAAAACTCACTCTTCCTCCTTTCGAGCCAGCTGCTACTACAGACATAAAATTCCTTTCTTGGAAAACAGCTTTCCTTTTTAGCAATCACTTCAGCAAGAAGGGTATCTGAATTACAGGTCCTCATGGCAGTGGAGCCTTTCATCATCTTTCATGCGGACAGGGTGTCTCTCAGGACCAATCCCTCCTTCATGCCCAAAGTGGTATCCAGTGTGGCACTCAATCAGTCCATTCATTTGCCAATCTTCTTTCCTAATCCACAGAACAAAGGGGAATGGATACTGCATTCCTTGGATGTGCGCAGATAACTTAAATCCTACTTGGACAGGACTAAACCTCAAAGGAAATCTGACCAACTGCTGGTGGCATTTGCTGCAGGGGCAGAGGGGAAGGCTATTTCAAAACAAACTATTTCCAAATGGATAGGCCATTGCATTCATTTCTGCTACAAGCACCATGGAAACCATATCCTACAGGGGATTAGACCCCACTCAACCAGGGCTGCATCTACCTCTACAGCCTTTCTCAGAGGCGTCCCTAAGAGGGACATCCTAGAAGCTGCTACCTGGAGTTCTGTACATACTTTCACCAAGCATTGCCATCTGCCAATCTTCTCTAAATCCAGAGCTGGCTTTGCCACTGCAGTCTTGCAGGACCTTATAGCTGGTCTTAATGCTGTCTAAATTCCTCCTCCCATCCTTAGCTTTGGGAATCTACCCAAATGTGATGACTGCAACAATGAAACATGAAGAACATAGTACAGCTGTGTACACTTACAATAAATGTAGATGTTTGAGTGTATTCACTGTTGCAGTCCTGGTTACCCTCCCTCCCTCCAGCCCCCTTAATTCTTTTGGCTATACCTCTACTCTCCTTTATTATGCTCAAAAGCTTTTTGGTGTATTTTATTTTTTGTTGGAGGTATGACCTTGTATATTTATAGATTTAATTGCTTCCCATTAGGGGGGCACCTGACATCTGGGGCAAGAAAAACTGATTAAAATGGCGTCGGCTGCATGTTTTATAGCCCTGATTACCTGACATCACAGAAGAAGGGACAGCAACAGATGCAGGACCCAAGACTTTGTTAATCAGGCCGACTGAGGGCTACTGCAAGCAGATAAGCCAAATGTGATGACTGCAACAGTGAGTACACTCGAACATCTACATTTATGGTAAGTGTACACAACTGTACTTTATGCACACATTAATGTGCTAACCCTTTATTTCATCACAAGCTTAATGTCTAGGTGCTATTTTAGCTTTTCTATTGTGATTTACAGAGCTTTGAAGTAGACTACATTCAGAGAGGAGTATTTGATGAGCTGGACAGATGGTGTAATCACTGGGTTCCCTATATTTGTTTTTTCAGTATGTAAAACTTAGACAGTCGATGACCGCATCTATTTACTTTGCTGATAGCAAAACTTTAACTGTAGAGAGAAAGACACTTAGGAAGTAGGCTGTACCATACTATGATTTTAGGATTGAGACTTAAAGCACAGAATGGCATCTTTGTGCTGAGGGACATAACATACAATTTATCAAATGCACACATCCATATATTTGAGGTTTTTTTCCCTTGTGTGAGCTACGGAATAAACCGCAGAACATTGTCAAGATAAATCATTTGAACCAAGTTCTGTGTATGTGGATTAAATATTACCTCCACTATGCCTATATGTCATAATAGTTGCATCCTTATTGGACTTTCATACCTGCTTTTGAAGTTGCTGGAATTGTTTTCTTAACCTTCTGGAACTTGCTTACATTTTTTCCATGTTGGTGAAATTTAAATTTAAATGATTGTCTTTCTACTGGGTAGTGCTGAGAAAAGCAATTCAGGATTCTGGTTTTCTTTTCAGTAGAGAGCATGTCAGCAGAATATAAACTGTAGGAAGAGAATATTTTGAACACATTGCTGTGTCATAATTGCTAAAGCAATGTTGGGTGAGATGGGAAAATTAAAACCTGAGCAACTTAATGTCATACTTACTCATTAACTGCACTGAAATTACAAGGGCCAACATTTTGACAACCTATAATTGCAAAAATGGAGACATTAAAAGTATTTATGCTGGAGGATGCCCCCCACACCCATCATGTAGGTCAGGCTTCACCCCATATCCCCTTTTCTAAATGTACTACCATAAGGATCACTGCACCTTTGAGGAAGGGGAAAACCCTAGTCTTCATGTTTGCAATTTCAGGGCATGAGATTTCAGTTCTCAAGATTACATTCAACTCCCCTCCTTACCACATGCTGGATTTAGTTAAGCTCAGGTAAAGAGGAGTTGCTGAAGCAGACGTCTGTTAATAATATTTGATTTCTGAGAGTGAAAGGAATGAATGATTGGAAGAAGTAACCAGAGGTTCAGGATAAAGACATGAGCACCATCTTGGCTCCATTGTTCACTAGGAGGCCTCCCAATGGAGTTTTGCAGCAATCATGTTTAGGTATTCATGAGTTGCGTTGTACCCATTGAGTATAGAATAGATTCTATCTCCAGTGAGACTGTGAAATGGATTAAGTGGGTAATTGCAGAAGAAGTGAAAGAATAATATAAAATTGTACTGTGTAAGGTGACTGAACAAGGTACAAACGTACTCAGATTAAATTAAAGGATATAGAAGTAAATAAAGTCAGATAAATATACAAATCAATATTAAAAATGAATAAATAGTAACATGCCTCATTTGCTGCCTTAACTAATGATTGGGAGAGTTTTTAGAATTCATGAAAACATGACTGGCATTTTAAAAAGTCCAAATTGCTGAACTGTGAGGGAGGAATGTCATACTGCAATAATTGAATGCTATGGAATCTTTTGGGATGGGCAAATCTGAGATACCTGTAAACCTGCAAGTGGTCAGTTGGATTTCAAGGTGGTCTTCTTCTCTTGCATTCAGTGCACCTCAACCGCGGCCTAACCCTAACTCACCTACCCCGCCCTAACCCTCACGTCCACACAATCGCACTCTTACCTGACCCACACCCTAGCCCTCACTCACCTACCCCGCCCTAACCCTCACGTCCACACAATCGCACACTTACCTGAACCCGACCCGTAACTTTCCACCACAGCACTGAAAATACCGAAGCAACAGAAACAGACAACGGAATTCCTTCCCTAGGAAAAAATTTGGTTTTCTGTTTCTTTGATATTTTCAGTGTTCGCTGAAAATGGGTTGATATAAGAACACTCAAAATTTTGAAAGTTCAGTGTTCTAATATAGACCCACATAACCTGACTGTCTTAGATTTAAGCTGAAGTCATTTCATAGACTTGAACTTTTTAGGGTAATATCACTACTACTTGTATTGTTATTGTCATAACAGATCTGTCTATATATCCATGTCTATATCTATATCTAGCTATAGCTACATATATGTGTATGCATATATATATATATATATATATATATATATATATATATATATATATATATATATATATACATATATATGGATTCGTATCACTTCACCTAAAGACCATTTCACTGAGACCAAATCACTGAAAGTTCATTTCTCCTAAAACTCAGCCCCCCATCTAGTTGGCTTTTACCAAATAATGTAAAACAAAACCAGACAACTTAAAACCAAAATAAGTAGGGGGGCTATGCCCCCCCCACCCCCCCACTATATATATATATATATATATATATATATACTAACACCAGGATCACACTACAGTGGGGAAAATACCTTTGACATGCCTTACAGTACTACTTGTCAGTGATATGAGTTTTAGGTGAAATGAACTTTAGGTGATTTGGTCTCAGTGAAATGGTCTTTAGGTGAAGTGATACGAATCCATATAAATATATATATATATGTATGTATGTATTTATAGACACAAATACAGAAAACATCAATGCGAACGTTGATACACCTCTGAACATGCACGGAGCAATAATCACAGTACATGCAAAATTAAACTGAAAGACATCAACAAAAAACATAATCTTTTTGCAGGAGGGGGCAAGCCCCCCCAAACGCCCTACACCTCCTGCTAATTATGTATACTAACTTTAAGACTGCCTAATATCAGGGAAAGGACATGTTCCCCGATACTGAGAATTGTGAGATCATGTCAACCATCTGCTTAGTCATCCAAATTTTATTGAGTAATGTTAGTGTCGACAAAATGTGTGCATGTGTATGCCTATATAGGGTGGCACAATGGTGCAGCAGGTAATGTTGTCTCACAGCAAGAGGTTCTACGATTCGATTCATGGCTGGAGTGCTTTCTGTGCAGAGTCTGCATTTCCTCCCTGTTTTCTTATGGGTCTCCTCTGGGTGCTCCAGTTTCCTCCCACATTACAAAGACATGCAGTAGGTGGCTTGGACACTCTAAATTGGCCACATGTGTGTGTGTGAGAGTGTGTGGTATGAAAGAACAGTCATTGTAAAACTACCCACCCAGCAGTGTGAGCCTTGGTTCCAGATGATTGTCATTGTTGAACTGATACCTCGACTCCATGTGCAAAAATGGGCAAAGGGGTTGTGAATGGATAGATATGTATATGTATGTGTATGTATGTATACATGTCTGCACATTTAGCACTAATGTACAGTTAATTTTCATTTACTTAGTTGACTTTTAATTTAATTTATTAATTTGTTAATTGGATGAGTGAATTGGTCGCTTGCTTCTTTGTGGGCTATTTTCAGCCACTACATAGACCATGGGGGTGAAAGTTTATATAATACATATCTAAATATGGACAGTAAAAGATGGTTTACCTACACACAATCAAGCTTAATCAAATCACTAGTTTCCTAAAAATGAATTATCAAAACCACTGATTTGAAAACAGTACCCCCATACACTCCAATACATTTTATATATATATATATATATATATATATATATATATATATATATATATATATGTGTGTGTGTGTGTGTGTGTGTGTGTGTATGTGTAGCAACTCATAGGTCATACCACAGTGAAAACAGGGGAAAGGATCACAGAAAAATGTTCTGCAGGCTCGCACAACACATTGCAGTAAAAACAACAACAATGTTAAATTTTCATTCAAACTCCACTCATCCACCAATGGTTCGATGATGGGATGCCGCCAAAGAGTAAATAACCAGCATATTTCTAAGATGAAGGAAAAAACCCATTCAAACATCAGAAGAACATGCAAACCCCATTTAGGTAGTAAACCATGGTCAGAAATTGCTTCTGGTTATAGATCTCCAAGGCAAAAACTTTATCCCCTAAATTACCATACAGCATTTTAAACCCATTAGCCCTTAAGTGTAGGCACTGTTCTCTGAGTTTGGAGGTTTGGCCATTCCTGATTTGTTGAATATTTAGCTGCCAATCATAGGCATGTTTTTGAAATTTTCCATGCTAAGTGATCCTGTGACCTGTCCACATTTGTACATTATAAACTACAAGGGAACTAATTTCCAGGGCTAATTCTGCCGTACGCATCAATTTTTCAATGAGAACGCAGTGTACTGAGAAAGAAAACGACAGTAATATGAGACATTAATTATTTAAGAGCAAGTGCAGCAATTTTGCAACAGAATGCTGAGCTTTCAGTAGCTTTTGCTACTTTAATGACATTTGACCAGATTAGTGTACTGTCTGTATCTTGCTTTACTTTTTCATGAGCCCCCCTCCCCCAGCTCCTACCACCTACTGAACAATACCCCCAACAGACAAAAGAAATTGCTTCTCATCTAGGTTAAAAGTAATATTGACTTTGCATTATAATAATCAGTTTGAGTGCTTAAAATGTATGTAGTAAATATACTGATTATAATAACCTCAGTGGTATTAGTACAGTAATTATGAAAAGTCATAACTGCTTAAGAACTCTATTTTGTCCTAAAAGCTTAAATACATTGCTTAGTGTGTTCTAAAATATAATATGACCAAAGAGGAGGACTGGCTTGATATTAAATGCCAAGCCAGAGAGCAGGATAGCACATATTTCAAGTTTATTCAAGGAAATATCAGTTGACTTCTGTTTTAAGAATTTTTCTGTTTGGCAGTCTTCTCAGAACATGTAGTCAAAATGCCCAGCTGATTATTTCCTGTGGTTTAGTTTTGTGCTGACAGCTCTGATGTATGTATTTAATCAAAGAGGAGGACATGTATTTAGACAGCTTAGATAGATGACTTGCATGAAGTTGTTTGTCCATGAAAATTAACAGTGACAGTGGAACATAGCACAAGATAAGTGAATTGATGTTCAGTAAAATAAACAAATGAGTTAAATTCATTATTTGTATTTTTCACACCAGTTTTAAGAATCTGGAGTGGCAATGCTGATAATACTGACTTCAGAGTAAAATGCTCTAACTAGAATATCAGATGCCTATCCTTAACTGTAGTTAACCTACTCAGGAACAGAAGATTTTGAATTGTGGCACTAGGGAATGTAAGAACAGTATAACCATGTAAATACAAATGCGAAAACAAAGAAAACTTGCAGATAGAGCTACAGGCTACAAATTTCAACATACCTTTGCTTGAAAGAGCATTGCATGACGTTTTCAGAACAGATTGCCCTGTGCCCCTAGTATTCTTTTAGGATACACCATTGAATTTTGAACCTCACAGGGGCAGAAGTGAGAGTACCAATGCAACAACCAATCCAAAGCCAGCAAAATGGTGAAATCTATATCACTCTTATGTAGAGGGTTTTTTAAAAAACAAGTAGTTCACAGTAGTTCATTTATATGGTATCGGCAAGAAAAATCCTCACATACGGAAAATATAAAGCAAATAAAAATTGATGCATTGGTGTGATAAACAGCAGGGGGCAGGGTTTTTGCTACTATGAAATAAAACTTGGGCTAGAACAGGTTTGAGTAACAGAAGTACCCTATCAATTGAGTTGCATGAATACGTGGATTTATTTACTTATTTTCCGGGGTAATGCCATGGACATTTTTCACACTCCACCTGAGACCAGTGTCTGGTTAAGTGACTTATTGCGAGTTACACAGGCAATGGATGAGGGAATCAAACCCTCACAGTTCAGCAATTTGGACTTTTTAAAATGCCAGTCATGTTTTCATGAATTCTAAAAACTCTCCCAATCATTAGTTAAGGCAGCAAATGAGGCTCTTTAAGCCTCTAAGCCAACGGCCACAACTAATGCTGGACACCCAAAAGCCAGATGTGCTGCTTGGAATACATTCTTTTTAAAGTCCACTAAGGATACCTGAACTAAACACAAAGTGAATCTTACACCAGTGGGTATTTTCAACACAGCCAGTGGACATTCCACACTCGGGGCAAAATGCTTTGAATCATTTGTCATTGTGTGCTGTACTATTTGGGGAAAAAATAACTTCTAGAGCTTTAATGAGTCTTCCAAGCAATTGCATTAACAGTGAGATGCTTGGCCACTGGATAAAGAACCTAGATAAAGCTAGGTTGTGAGAGCGCTGCTGGATTACTTTCTTTTTCTCTTTTTACCACTTGTTACATAATGTGATGTTAGATCTTTTCTGAGGAATGATGGGCTGTCTGTGAAACATCCAGGCTGCAGTTTATAAGAAAAAAATGAAATAAAATAGCTAAAGCTGTTTGTTAATATTTATGCAGGAGGTAAGTTCCTCTGCACCTCTGTTGGAGGCCATACATTAATCCTCTCAAGACTTACTATTCCAGGTCCAGTTTCACTCAGAGAAAAATTAATTATTTGGTTTTGAGGAGAAGCCAAATATTTATTTTTTTCTTTTTTTGTGTGTGTGTGTTTGTGCAGAAATATATGTAAATGATCAGTGTACATGCACATATGCAGCCATATGTATACACACACATAGACATGTATCTCTCTCTCTCGCTATATGTGTGTGTGTGTGTGTGTGTGTGTGTGTGTGTGTGTGTGTGTGTGTGTATATATATATATATATATATATATATATATGTATATGTGTGTGTGTCTGTGTGTGCGTGTGTGTGTGTACATATATAGGTATAGAGATCTATATATATATATATATCTACACACATTCACACACGTGCATCTATATATATATATATATATATATATATATATATATATATATATATATTTGTGTGTGTGTGTGTGTGTGTGTATAATATACACTCATACACACACAGACACAGAAACACAAACACATACACACACACACACACACACACACGCATATAATAGCAGGTCAAAGAGGGGCTGCGGTTGTTCACATGCTGGGGTACCAGTTTGCTTGCTGCCCTCTACAGTTAGTTCTAGTAGTTTGGTTCCGGGAAGAGCTGATTGCCAGATTGCAGTTTGTTACAAAGAAACTACCAAAAGCTGGTTCAGTGGCATAGAAGTTTTGGCCCAGACTATGCCCTAGATGACCAGGGTTAATTTAGCTTCTTGTGCACTGGAGTGGTCAGGCAGGGAGAGATGGAAGAGAGTGACCATTGCAGGCTCTCCCTCAACCAGTGGCAGGCTGTTGAAGAAATCCCGACACAAGAGTTCTGCCTGGGAGGAGGGTCAGGGCTGCTGTGTGTGCCTTAGGCATTCTCAGGGGCAAAAGTCCACAATGAGTGAGTAGGTGTCAAAATCACTTATTCCAGCTGGTTGGGAGATGTGATTGTAGAAACATATAAAGAAATCTGTTAATCTCTACTACAAGACCGCACAATCTCAGTTCTGTCCTCCTACTTAGGGTGTCCTAGGACCTCAAGGGTGAGAAAGATTAAATTGGCTAATTGAAGATAGACACTTAATTATCACAGAGGGAGAGATGGGGCCAAAATAAACAAAGAGCAGTAACTAAGCAAATATTATTGCCAAATGCACTGAATACCTGTAGAATGTGTAGATATATCCATATTAGTGATTCTTATTTACAAGCAGTCACTGGTAAAAGATATATTTTTCACTTTTATGCAGACTGCAGAAGTTGTAACCTTGTATATCTAGCCTTTTGTGTTGAATGCAGTTCATACTGTCTTAAGAAGACTAATCATTGCTGTAAAGAACGCATTCGTGAGCAAGTAAAGCATATTAAGAAGAAAGGTGCACGTAATGCACTGACAGGGACAGTAATCATGCCTTTACATTTTTCATCTTGTAGCAATTAAATTGCAGTAGTGGAAATGGGAATGTTAGGAATAAGACAGATTGTCTAGAAATTAAATAGATTCTTGAGCTACAAGCAGATAATGGATTGGGATTAAATGGAACATGACTTGCTTGTAACTCAAGTTAAATGGCACATGACTTGAGGCGGTAATTTTGAGTTTGTGTTTATAAGTCTGCTTTTTACTATTGGTTTTGGATCTGATAAAGATTCCGTTTTGTAAGAGAGTGAAAGTGCTAATTCTTGGTATTATTGTTTTTTGTTTTTTAAACTAAAGCTGTGTTTCCTCTGTATGTGATCTGCCATGATTGACTTGCTGTTTTTTTCTTTTTATTGGCTTATTTTGTACTTCACTGGTCTTTGCCCTGGAACTGGGTTCTACTTTACTGTCTTGTTCATTCTACTGTTTTAGTGGCCATGGCAGAGAAACAGATAATTGAATTAGACTACAATCTGAACAAGAAGAATGATTGCAATGGTTTAAACACCTCTTCCTTTGCTAATTGCTTTGGATGTATCCTACAGGTGGAATCTAATCCACTTTTAACAGTGGCCAATGAGGCAAATTTAGCCAATGATATTTCTGATACCCCTGGAATCAATCTTTCTGTCTTTACTACAATTTTTAAGGGGATGGAGATTACTTTGTATAAATATAAATGCTTATAGTGGCAGAGGCTTCATTTGGAAGCATTCCTTTTTCATAGAGTTATTCCTAGGGTCCTTCGGGTTCTTAGTATGCTTTCGTATGGCAATTAATTTCTTTCTTTATTAAAGCAATGGGAAATGCTTAATTTAGACCTTGGGGTTAGATACATTGGGTTATTAACAGACTTTTTTCGCCACACTGAAGAATATTGGGCAAGATTGTGGAAATGAGAGAGAAGCTTGAGTGTTTTCTGTCTGTTGACATCTGTAGGCAGAAAATGGAGGATATGTTTTTGGATTTATCCATGTATGAAAAATGCCTGCAAGAAATTAAGTGGAGAAAGCTGCTAAGGGATCTAGCTGACTTCTGGGAAGGTCATGTGCTTTCATGGCAAAAAGGTTAATGTCAGGTTCAGCAAACCATGCCCTCCACTATGAATATCGCTAATGCCACTACATCCCTCCCTAAGATCAACTCATCAGTTCCTGATGCAAATGTAAGTAAAGAAATGACTGTTGATGTTATTAAGGAGCTATTTGTTTGCTCTTCTGTCAGTATAGTGGGGAATCAGGATAAAAAATTACTGGGTACATCTACTGCTTTATCCAATGATATTACTTCTTCCAGTGTCAACTCTGCTTGTTCCACCTTTGCTTTTTTACATGTTCAGCTCCCGGAGCTGATAAAAGAATGAAACAAAAGCATAAGGGGAAGTTCTACAAGCAGAAAATGGCAAGGAGTGAAGAGGCAACCCCAAACAGCTGGTCAACTAGAACTTGGTGCAGACATACAGATGAAGGTCTCTCAGACCTAGTTATGAACATTTCATCATTTAAACTAAATGATGAACAATTCAAAGTTTTAAATAAAGGTATGTCTTTTGTGCCTTCAAGGACATCAGTTTTATTTGATGTGCTTACTGATTTTAAAATTTATATCAGGACTGTTGCCTTGAGATTGCTGTTTAGGAATACTGGTATGCATTTTAATAATGCTTTTAGGAAATCCAGTCAATTTATTCCACTGTATCTACCTCTTGTAGAGGCTTTTCGAAAGATATGTGAGAAAGATATATGAGATACAATTTATAATGAACACACCAGAGGTTTTTATAAACTGAATGCCTTAGAATATGAAGCATTAAATGAACTTATTGCTAATGACACAATCATAGTGCACCCAGCAGATAATGGAGGTGCTGTAGTTTTGATGGATACAACTGATTGCATACATGGTATGGAGACTTTATTGAATGATACATCTGCATATCGTGAATGTAGAAATTTTGAAATAATTGGTTATGCTGACAGTGTACATTCTGGTATACATGATCTTTTGATGGATGGTATTATTGACAAGAATACATATGATTACTTTTTGGTTGAATACCCCACTACTCCTGTTATGTATGGCCTCCCTTAAATACAGAAGTCAGTTGAGAACCCACCTATGAGACCTATTGTCTCTAGTAGGGGATGAGCCACTGAACCCGTCCATTTTTGCCTAGAAGATGCTTCGCCCAGTTTTAGATAAGGAAAATAGGATTCGAAAAGACACTGGGAATTTTTTGACTAGTCTTTATGAATGGTCTAATGTGACCAACATTAATGATGGTTGTCTTGTGACCCTGTATTTTGTATCCTTATTTACAGCAATATCTAATGAAATAGACATAGATTTTGTTAGACTGTTTTTATCTAAAAATTCAGGTTATGATGTGAATAAAATACACTTTATTTGTTCTCTTACTGATATTGTTTTGAGTAATAAAGTTTTTGTTTTTAATGACAGATACTTTCAACAGCAAGTTGGAGTTGCAATGGGCGCCATGTGTGCGAACATCTACTCAAACATGGTGCTTGCCTATTGGGAATCATTACATGTTTTTGACCCTATTAATTTCTTCCTTAAGCATGTTTCATTTTATGTACATTTTGTTGATGACATTTTTCTTGTCTGGTCAGGACCTGTTGATGTCTTGCATGAATTCATTGATTACTTGCATATGACCACTGCTTACCTTGACCTAGCCAAAGCCTTCGAGACTATTCTGTACTTGGGCATAATAGATAAACTCTCCCAGCTAGGCATCAACCCATATGTTACCAGATGGGTAGCTAACTGGCTCACTGACAGAACCCAATCAGTCAAAATAGGGGAAGCCACCTCTAGTAGTAGACCCGTAACAAGCTGCGTACCCCAAGGATCACTCTTGGGGTCTCTACTGTTTTGGGATATACTTTTATGAGGTGTAAGCCAAACCAGTGGTCTGTAGCTGACCAGGTTTGCAGATGACTGCAAGCTGGGCACTATCATAAATTCCCCTAGTGATGCGAACATCCTCCAAGAGGGCCTTAACCAAACTAATGACTGGTGCCAGAATCATGGCCTCAAACTGAATGCCAGAAAAGGCATCATTGGTGTCCCCAATAATTATCACATTAATAACAATGTACTAAGCACACAATCATTTGCGAGGGACTTGGGCACCCAGGTTGATAGCAACCTGACTTTTGAGCACCATGTTGCCTTTGTTGTATGGAAGGCTTTCTACATGGCCCACCTCATAAGTAAGGGTATTTCATCCAGGAACAAGGAAGTCATAACATCCCTGTACTCCCCCCTCATCAGACCCATTATCAAGTATAATTCCCCATTCAGCATGTACCTTGCCAAGCACATGCAGCTGTTGGAGAGACCACAGAGGTTCCTGACCAGGAAAATCCAGAGTCTCAAACACCTATCCTATACAGATAGGCTAAAAGCCCTGTTCCTCTATTCAGTGTCAAACAGACTGCTCAGAGGTGACTTGTGTCTGGCATACAAGGCCGTCTCAGAGTTAGCCTTGATGGAGTTGCTGCATATCCGTAAGTCAAACTCCATTCATGCAACCCACACGCAAGGTCTCAACCTGGTCTGTGACATTAATAGAGCTTGTTGGTGGGATAGATTTATGTTCCAACGACTCCTCCATCTGTGGAATAGACTTCCTATCCATGTCAAGCAGAGTCTTTAAGAGAAACCTGGATGACTGGATGGGAAACAGAAAATATACCCCTGGGATCCCACCTGTGTCCTTGCTGATCAGGGAAAACAGGTGCTGACTTTGTGGGAACATGGGTGAAATTCTTGGCTAGGTTTATAAGGGCCTCCTGGCCAATAGACTAGTATTGTCCTATGAACCTCTGAACTGATTTCTTAAGGTTTTCAGTGTCTTTTTCTAAAGAAAATTTGATTTCTTGGATGTTTGTGTTATGTTAAGCTCTGGCATGATTAGTACTAAAATATATAAAAAGGAATGTAGTAGAAATAACGTTTCACATCAGACAAGTATGCATCCAAGATATATACATAATGTCTTAAAAGGTCAGTTTTAATCTTGCTCGCTTAAGTGCTAATGATTCTATATTAATGGAATCTTTCAATAATCTCAGAAATGACGTAAGGGTTATAATGAGGCTGAGATTATTTCTGCATGTAATGAACTGCTTGCACATAGGGATGGTTCTGCAAAACCATTTTTCAATGCATGGACCAAGGTTAGCACTATGACATGTAATAGGAATAGCCATAACTGCTCTGTACTTAGGATGAGTGTTACTTGTTCAAGTAATAGTAACGTAGTCTGCGATGTTATTAAAATAAATTGGCATGTATTGGTCTCAGATGATAGGTATAAGAAAATATTAGGTGATACATCAAGTTTCTGTTTTAAAAATAATTAGGCATTGAAAAAATTGCTTTGATATAAACCATTATAAAGAATGTATGTAAAGTTGAAAGACAAGGGACTTTTACATGTAAAGACTGTAAAATGTGTCGATATAGCCACGTTTGTGATTTTTATTTACATCCAATCACTGGTAAAGGATATACTTTTCGCTTTTATGCAGACTGCAGAAGTTATAACCTTGTATAGCTAGCCTTTTGTGTTGAATGCAATCCATACTATGTTGGGAAGACTAATTGTTGCTTTAAAGAAAGCATCCGTAAGCATTTAAATGATATTAAGAAGAAAGGTGCACTTAATGCGCTCTGTAAACATGTCATTGAAAGGGGCAGTAATCATGCCTTTAAATTTTTCGTCTGAGCGATGAAACTGCCATAGTAGAAAAGGGGGTGTTAGGAATAAGACAGAGTGTCTAGAAATTAAATAGATTCTTAAGCTACAAGTAGGAAGTGTACTGGGATTAAATGGAAAGGTACCTTTAAAGCCGATTCTCAAGTCACGTGACTGGAGGCAGTAATTTTGAATTTGTCTTTATAAGACTGCTTTTTACTATTGGTTTTAGATCTGATGAAGCACCCATTTTGTAAGGGCATGAAAGCATTAATCCTTTGTATTATTTTTTTTGTTTGTTTGTTTTTTAAAGTAAAGCTGTGTTTCCTGTAAATACGATCTGACCTACTGTTTTTTTTCCTATTTATTGGTTTGTTTCATACTCCACTGGTCTTTTCCATGGAACTGGGTTCTACTTTGCATTCTAGAAATCACTAAAAGTTATGACTAGCCATAAAAGAAAATGTGTGAGTTAAGCCCACATCATTGTAGAACTGTTGTGCACTTAAAGGGCATATCAGAAGCATGTAGGGGGTTGTACCCCCACCCCTTGTTCAGTTCTACTTCTTATTTACTCTCATTGAAGGTCACAGCACCTAAGGAGGAAGAAGTCACCAAACATTTTGCTCATACTTGATTTGGTGTAATCTCAGAATTAAAACAATTAAGTAGGGGCATAGCTCCCCATTGCAAGGTGCAAGGATACAGCTCCTCTGAAATACTCTGAATGAATTTGATAGTGTCTCTGATATGCATTTATTATATTTTTTATGTTTAATAAGAATACTTGAAATCTTTTTGATTTCTTCTTATTTTGTTCTGTTTTGTTGTTGTGTGCATTTATTTGTAAATTTTATTTTGGCATGATATGACCCAACACTGTGCTATTTCAGTAAGTCATTTCAGGCCTGCAGAAACACCTAAAAGCTGAACACTCATTATGGTGAGGCAGTACATTGGCTTAGTTGTTAAGCTTTTTACCTGAAAGACTAATGGATCTAAGGTTCAGTTTTGACTGCTGGAGTTTGCCTTTTTTTGCAACCAAGGACTCTGATTTCCTTCTAAAACATGGTGACTTAATGGCTATTGTAACCCTCTCATAATTACTATATTATATTATATTATATTATATTATATTATATTATATTATATTATATTATATTATTATATTATTATATTTTACCATTTCGGTTGTGGCCTGCGTCATTGCAGAAGAGTTAGAGGACTGGTTCACATACCTGGATCATGACATGGGCCTCTAGCACATTAAATTAAACAATGAAGATTAAGCAATCAATAATGCCGGACAGGGTGTGTGTGAATGTATAATTAACGCCGACCCAGGGAAGGGCGTCAATTTCACATTAAATAACACACTGGAGGGCATTATTGTGCTTAGAGAATGGGCTCTCTGTAAAATTGTTGTGTTTTACTTATTTATTTTTTTAAGTTCTGCATTTTTTTTATATATATTTTTGATGTAAAATAGTTCCTCCACCTAAGGTTTCAAACTTGCTGTAGTATATGTAAATGGTGTTGAAAGAAGTATTTTACATCTAAAATATAACACTTTAAAAAAAAAATCTGGGTATTTACTTTATTTTTTTTGGTCCCTTACTCCTAAAACGTTTGGTTTATTGCAAGTCATTGGAGACAGAAGTTACTAAATAATGACATACATTTGAATTTTAGAGTTATTTCCTTCAGACAATTCCCGCTAACACAAATCCTTTTATTTAAGCAAGTTTGTAATTTTATAAGAGCAGTAATTAAAATTTGTTCTTATTTTTGAGCCTTTGTTCCCCTTTTATTACAGGCTTTATTATAGGTTTTTAGGTCTTTATTATAGGTTTTATCCAGATTACTTCAGCCGAAGGGTCCAGGGGTATACAAACCTGTTTGATGCTGCCAGTGGTAGATCTCACTCTCTCTCTCTCTCTCTCTCTCTCTCTCACACACACACACACACACACACACACACACACACACACACGCATGCTAGCAGAAATTATTTAAAATATGTTCCTATTTTGAGCCTTTGTTCCATTTATTTTAGGCTTATCCAGATACCTTGATCAAAGAGTATACCTCTCAACTGTACATATTTTTGTAGAATGCCCAGATATTTGACTGATATTTTCGGTCTGTTCCTCATAAAAAGTGTGTTTTTTTGACAAACCACTGGGATGATCTAAAGATTAAAGTCATTAAATAATGACATGCATTTAAGTTTCAGATTTCATATCGTTCAGAAAATAAATGCCAACACAAATCCTGTTATTCTAGCAACTTTTTAAGTTTATAAGAGCATTATTTAAAATATGTTCCTATTTCTTAGCATTTGTCGCCCCATTATGTCATGCTTTGTCCAGATTTCTTGTGCTAATAGGTTGAGAACTATGTCTGAGGTTGAGAGGTACTCAAAACTGCTGCTGCTGCCAGGGGATCACTAGATCGCTTTCACACTTTACTCTCTCTGTCGCTCACGCGCGTTCACACACACACACACACACACACATACACATTTTTTTTAATTGTCTGCTTTTTTCACATTTTACACTCTCTAAACAGCAAAAGCACTGCTTAGCAAGTGTAAAATAATTACAGCTATTCTATTTTTCCAGTCAGAGCTCCATGGCAGCATAAAGCGGCTGACTTGTTCGTTCTTCGATCAAGGTGCTGATGTACAGTTTGCCCATTCTCTAACATAGAGTATTACCTTAAAAAAAAGGGAAAATAACAATGAATGTATAAATAAGGAAGGTTAGCGAAAATACTTTTGCATTATTAAGAAAAAAAGTTTTGCTATGGTACGTTATTTTTGTTCTTTATTTCTATCCACCTGCAAATGGAGAACATAGAAAAAAATAGGTTGGCAGTCCTGATTGTTGACTTTTCTAATACAATGTGCCTTAAAAGAAGGAAAGAAATCAAAATTAAATTCAGCTCTCACTGGCAGAAATTCAGCATTATGAAAAGTAATTAATGACTAAACTGAAAACCGAAATGTAGGAAGTAAGTGTGTGGGTCAGACATTGTGAGCTGGAGCTTGGTGGCATCTGTTATCAAGCTTCAGTGGATGTGCTTACCCATAAGTCTTGTTTTTTAAGGAAGGCTATGAATGGAGCCCTTGTGGCTAAGTAATTTTGGAGCTCAGTGGATGGAGATTTTACCCAGCCATCCTTACTCGTTGTGTCATCATTCCTAGCAATATGGCATAGTGGTTATTAATGTGTGGCTAGGTGAGGAACTTTCAGTGAGATGAAAGACATGAATGACCTAGATGCCCAATATTCTCTGCAGTTAAGACAGGAAGTTCCAGCAGTAGAGCCAGTATGTTTTCTGTACACAAAGCTTCAGCAGTAGCCAAAGGACAGCCTGACGTGCCACATGGCATTGCAGTTTAGACCATCTGACTTACTGTCTCGGACATTTAAGGCACTAGAAACACCAACAGCTTACACTAAATCCCAGTCTGCTTTTGCAGAGCTCCTTCATTTTTTTTTTTGCATTGCAGCTGGCTGTTTGTGTTTATACCCAAGTAATTTGTGGCTAAGCCTTAGCCTGTCTGAATCATGTCTTATATAAGCAATGACCAGTGACTTAATACTGTAAACACGGCAAGGCCATTTCCCTCAGATGCATACAGCTTATACAAGCAGCAGCTGTATTTAGTTGTCTATATGTCTACATACACATATTTATACACAACTTGCTTACAGGTATGATTAGTCATATAGGAGCTGTATTTTTTTTTTTGTGTGTGTGTGTGTGTGTGTGTGTGTGTGTGTGTGTGTGTGTGTGTGTGTGTGTGTGTGTGTGTGTTTTAAGGTAGTAAGGTCATCAGCTGGAAATGAGCTGTACATTTCTTACGTTTATATGAGACAGAATTTAAAGAGATTATATACCTGTTTAAATGGTGAAGCTGGGAAGGTAGCAATACAAGGTGCTGCTATGTGCTGATGTAAGGGTGACCAGGCTGATATCTAGCAGGTCATTGTGTGAGTTGTAGAGTGGGCAGATAGTTGCCATCTGTTGAGGGTTAGTGCAGAAATATGCAACATTAAAGACTTTGCTTTGATTGGGGAGGCAGAGATGACACACATAATGTGAAATGGCCCTAGAACAGTGATGGCAAGCCTATGACATGTGTGTCAAAGGTGACACGCCATGATGGTTTGGGTAACACACCAGTGTTTACCAACACCCAAGTTACCAAAGAAACTGAATAAACAAAGCTACAAAAAATATGTGACCCTGCACGTACCTGTTAAAACCCAGCAACAAAAAAAGTCATTAATTGATGTTAATTAAATCAAATGCAGTATATTCCATATTTTTTCACCTCAATTCAAAATTATTATTAAAAAGTAGGGTCATTTTTGGTGCAGTATTTTAAGCCCAGTTATCAGTGCGCATATCGTTTTCTCTATAGTAAGTGACTGATTTTTCTTTTACTTTTATAATACATAGCAGCACACATAAATGGACTGCATTTTTTTAAATCAATGAATATGTAAAGAATTGTTTCTTTTTTGTTCGAGGGGGTGGGGGTGACACGCAGCAGAGTCAAGACAGGCATTTTCCAAATTTTTGACAAGCTGAGCCCAAAAGGTTCTCCATCACTGTCCTGTAACAAACATAAAAAATGTATACATTATCTGATACTTAGTGTGAGAATGTATGCTAGGACAGAAGATGAGGAGGGAGACTGAAGAGTGTCCATTGCGATTCATTCACTGTGCAGGGTGTTAGTAATGCACTAGTTGGAATTAATGTGTCTAATTGTGGAAGCTATGCCTAAAATAATATGACAGGTGTGTGTGAAGAGTGCAGAGTATGCAGTGGGGAGCTGCTAAAATTAGTTGGGTTATAAAATACAAAGAATGGAGTAAAACTATGAGGGAGAGCCAAGGAAAGGAGATATTATATGACTTCAGACAATATTAATTTAGTTGGTATTAAGATGGACGCTATGGAAGAAAAAGAAGAAAGAAAAGAGGGTACGTATTATAGCTAAATGGAGAGAATTGTAAGACTTTAGGTTAATGAAAAAAACTGTTGCTTATAGGAAGACAGAGAGAGAAAGGAGACTGTAGAATGTGTTTCTAGAGGAATTGATAGATAGTATGCCTGTGCAGAAAGTCATGTGATGCCGTGTTCGCATGATAGAAGGGGTGAGGAAAGAAATAAAGGTGGTATTGCATAATACAGACATGGGATAGATTTAATGAACCATCTTTATTCTGTCAATGTATGCATGTATTCAAGTATGCATGCAACCACTGGTGATTTAGATATGTGTGTACATGAGTATGTTTATGTCATTTGTTAATGTGGTAATTTAAAGTGCAGTAGGGCTTATCTGTATTCTATATTGCTGTGTTACTCAAATGTTATTATTCTGTCTTCTATATTATTGTGTTTTAGTAGTTTTTGAAAATTGTATTGTACTTGTTAACTTTGCTGATATTAGCTTTGTAATTGTAATAATTGTATATGGAGCTTTTCTACCCAGGCCTCCATTGAAAACAGGCTCATTCTGGCCCAATGGACTTTCCCGGTTAACAAACTGAAAATAAATAAATAAATAATCGTCAGGGTGGGAACTAGGAACCCATGGGAAAAAAACTGTCCGACTTAAACTTAGGAACATCTTAGAGTCACCTTGGAGAAAACCCACATGAATACAGAGAAAACCTGTAAATTATACACAAAGAGCATCTGAAGGCATAAATTGAATTCTGGACTCTGGGATTGATAGGGAGCACTGCTAGCGAGTGCATTACTGTGTCACTCTTCTCCATGGTCATTTTATACAGCAACTATGAAATTATCCTTCTGGATGAAATTGTGCAGTGATAGTGCTACAGTTTATGAGGCAAGGCATTAACATGGCCGTGATGTAAACCTGACCCAAAAATGTTGATGGTTACCAAAATAATTAGCCATTGCTTCATTTGGTCAGTGATTCCATTTTCAGCGCTCAACCTGTAACTACTACAGTAGCTTTCTTCAGAATGGATAACTGTGTACATGTCAGTTTTCACAGAGTGTCCTAGTTTTCTACCATGTCCCAAAGACATAAACTGGCAGTCCAGAAAAATTGCTCGTAGCGTGTGCATGCTGCATGTGAGTGAGTGAATGAGTGAGTGAGTGAGTCAGTGAGCAACTGAGCATGAGCGCGGGAGTGAGTAAGTGAGTGAATGAGTGAGTAAGGTAATGAATGACAGAGGGATGAGGGAAGAGGGGGTGATTGAGCAAGTGAACGAGAGAAATGTATTGCGTGACTGACAATGGACTGGTGTCCCATCCAGGATCACTTTTTTGGATTTATGCCTAATGAGAGTTGAAAAGAGCTCTAGCTCTGTCATTCACCTGTTTTGGATTGTGTGTGTAACTGGAGAATCTGTGGTTTATTGACTGCTACTTTGTCAACAGTTAAATAATCACTTGGTTTCACTGACATCTCAGTATGCCAAAGATATTTTTGCTGAATGTATTTCATGGGCTCTCCGAGGTCTCACAAATCAGAGAAAGGGGAACAGGTGAATTTTGTTTTCATTTTCTTTAAACTTTTGTGATTTTTGGAAATAGTCCATGTAGAGAAGGAAGTGAGGGGGTAGGGCCGTATGTTGGAGGGGACAGGGGTGCAGCGCTGTCTATGCTTGAGTTTGTATACTTGCAGTATTTCTTCATAATGTTTTTCTGCAGTGTGACCAGACTTTTGTTTGACTGAATTATCATGGATCTGTATACAAATACATATGCACATACACAAACACACACACACAGATATAGATAGATAGATAGACAGATAGATAGACAGATAGATAGATAGGTACACATCATTTCTATGTTTTTCTTGATTATTGCTGTAGACTGTTCAGAATATGTAGAACAACATCAGTTAAAAACACTGGTAATTACAATACAAATGTACCATGTGGGCTTCATGACAAACTGTTATGTAGCATAAACTGTAATTAGTATTGGCCATGAGTGCTGAGACTCAAAAAATCCCCACCAACAGTAGTGCTGCATAGCAGAAGCTGGAATAACGGATTTATACTGACTTGCAGTAACAGGGAATTAAACAGAAAAATGCAAATGAACATCCTAAAGTGCCATAAATACTTTGGAAGGGCTTCAAGGCAGGAAGTGACAGCTTAGGTGAGAGATGGCTGTGTGCCATCTTTGTTCACGGTGAAGATCACCTCAGCAGCTGCTATCCTGGCATGATATGTGTGCACAACTACAGTTGTAGGTAGTGATGCAGTTAGTGTGATAGCCCTTCTGCTACAGCTCCCTAAGGAAGAAAATTCAACTGGGCAAAAATAAAAGGTTGAAGATTCAATCCATTGGAAATCTAAAACAAACACTTTTTTATAAGAAGGAACCCCCCCCCCACACACACACACACACACTCATATGCGGGACTTTGCTGTCCCACACCCATTTAATTAAACAGACCAACTCTACAGTTGCACAATGAAAGAAAGTAAAAGATCACACACAAATTTAGCACTTATGGCATGCAAATAGAAACTACAGTGGCAGTGATCATCTCTGGAAAGTATTGCTCACAGATTTGAAAATTGGTGAGTATAAACAGACTAGCTGAACTCTCATTCACTTACATTAATTAATTAGTAGGTTAACCACAGGCTAGCCGCAGCTCTGTATAATGCCTCAGTAGTTGATTTTCCCCTACACTTGCTGTTTCCGTATTAACCACATCCTGTCAGGTTATGCTGACTTATACAAAAGGTTCTGTGTCATGGCAGCCTGTTGGTATGCAAAGCAGCTACATAACGCAGCATATTTTGAATGTCAGTAGTACAGCATGTGTAGGTATGGTGCAGAGTAATGTAGTGCATGTGTAGGTATGGTGCAGAGTAATGTAGTACATGTGTAGGTATGGTGCAGAGTAATGTAGTGCATGTGTAGGCATGGTGTAGAGTAAAGTAGTACATGTGTAGGCATGGTGTAGAGTAAAGTAGTACATGTGTAGGCATGGTGTAGAGTAAAGTAGTACATGTGTAGGCATGGTGTAGAGTAAAGTAGTACATGTGTAGGTATGGTGCAGAGTAATGCAGTGCATGTGTAGGCATGGTGTAGAGTAATGTAGTACATGTGTAGGTATGGTGCAGAGTAATGTAGTGCATGTGTAGGCATGGTGTAGAGTAAAGTAGTACATGTGTAGGTATGGTGCAGAGTAATGTAGTACATGTGTAGGTATGGTGCAGAGTAATGTAGTGCATGTGTAGGCATGGTGTAGAGTAAATTAGTACATGTGTAGGCATGGTGTAGAATAAAGTAGTACATGTGTAGGTATGGTGCAGAGTAATGTAGTACATGTGTAGGTATGGTGCAGAGTAATGTAGTACATGTGTAGGTATGGTGTAGAGTAATGTAGTACATGTGTAGGCATGGTACAGAGTAATGTAGTATAGTATCAGTGATACTGTTTGAAGAAAGTGCATGAGAGTACTGGATTTCAAGGGATTGCAGTAGGATTCTTCTGAACAATAACTATGATTTTGAGTGTTACTGGTGATAAATGGGTTATTGGATAGCTAGTAGTCTATGCTTGAATAGAAGAGATGCTGGGGTGTTCTTGAGCAACCAGCTTGACATTGTGTGTGTAAGCATGAAACTTTTGTGTTAGCTGATTTTAGTAAGCCTGTGAGATGAAGAAATATTTTGTTTGGTTTAGATATTAGTATGGCACAGTTTAGGCTGTAGTTTGCCATGGTTTATTTTGTCTTTTAAAAGTAATAATTAATCCATGGATTTAATATGAGCCCTAGAAACTACAGCCCCAATTTCACAGCCCCCCTGGCAAACCTAGCCTGGAAGCTTTAGCCGAGGTGCACTTATACAACTAACTTAGTTATTGCAGGCTGCAAAGTTTATGAACAAATGAACCAAAAATCAAAACAGGAAAAAAATATTAATTTGCAGAAAGGAAGATTCCCTGCATCCCCTGAATCCCCCTATGTGGAGGTGGGGCATTTGCCACCCCCTCCACCTTGCTTATGCTATATTTTTCTTTGGAAGGTTGCCAAGAGTGAAGTAAACAGCAACCTCTCTCAGAGTAACCCTGGTCAAGCATGTTTCAGTGTGAAACAAAAAACTTGTTTTTCTCAACAGACTTTTTATTGAGGAAATGTTTATTCATGAGCGGTGTTGGTTTGTTATTGATAAACAGAGTATGCCTATATAACAGCCGAAAAAGCAATCCCAGCATGCCCTGCATTGTTCCTTAGACTTTGGAACATATCCATGTAACTTGGAGAGCTTCTCAGAAGGAAACAGAATGCTGGTTGAGTAATACAACACCCTGTTGAGGTTTGATATTAGATGTTGATAAACAGTGCTTTGAGCCATTACACTGTTTTTCACAAAATGAAAGCTACAGCAATAACATAAATAGTCTGTCATCAGATGCAGGAAAATGAAAGCCAGTGGCAGATAACTTACAAGTTTATCCAGTCTGTTAATTTCCCTATATCCTGCAGAAGTTTATCATCTTATCGGAAACCTAACTTCACTAATTCCCGAATTCCCATTGTTAGTGATTTCTTTTCTTAGCACCTTTATTAAACTATCACGTAAGACATAGGCAAACATATGTTAATATTAAAGAAAACAGACCATTTTAACATGTTTCTTGTTAAATATATTCATCACATATGTTCTTTTTTGTAATTATCATCAGTCCAGCATTACATAAATTGCTCATTTTCCTACCTTCCATTAATCCTCTCTCCTCCCCTAAACATTATTCTGCATGTATTGTTCCCACAATTTCCATTTAATTTTATGTAATTTGCCCCTTCTCTTTCTAAAGATTCCACGTGCAGTTATTTTATCTCTGTTAC